>NW_024068306.1:0-180156 GCF_009389715.1 Phoenix dactylifera
TTTTTTGGCTAACCACGCACATATTTAGTTTGAGAGAGAAAGTTTTCCGTAAGAAAAGGATGTTTGTACGAATCTGCCCTGGAGGGAGCAGAGAGAGAGAGAGAGAAAGAGAGAGCCCTTGATAACCACGCACATATTTTAGTTTGAGAGGGAAAGTTTTCCGTAAGAAAATGATGGGTGGCCAGCATCCATATCGAATTAGGTTCAAGATCGTTATCTTTGTGACGGACAAACAGTGTATATTCCACCATATTTGAAGGCTTGCAGAGAAATATGGCTTCTTCCAAGCCATCCATATTTATCGACTGATTGAGTGGTTCCTGTTATGGTGCATTATTTTAGTGGGTTTGTTGGGGTAAAACAAGCAGAGGATTTTTACTTTCCTGATCAGCTTTTTTTTTTTTTGACTCTATTAATTGTACTCACATGTGCATGAGGCATTGCTTTTTTTTTACTTTCCTGATCAGCTTTCCTCCTCTCCCAAGAATTGCTTCCTTGCATAGCTTCAGTATCTTCACGCATAACTCATCAGTCCAGTCAAGCAAAATCAGCTTCATTCAATAGAAATAAGGCATACACCTATAAATTGCACTTGTTTCAATTTATAAAGTAGTTGTAGAGATTTCATTTTAAAAAAAAAATTATAGCGACACCCACATTTCTAGAGATACCTCTTCAACTTTAAAAAGTTTCAAAATGACCCTTTTAAGTTTTCAAATTGTGCCAAACTGATCCTCTAGCCCCCCAACCAATAGACGGTGTTAGTCTGCCGCTGCAAATAACCAAAATATACACACCCTCTTTAGAGTGTGGATTAATGAATTTATTCAAAATACTTTAAGATATATGTGGTGGGTGATTCTTAACTAAAGATCATATACTGAGGGTACCCCCCAAAATAGTGATATTTATTTGGTCATTAAGTCCTTTGCATACTATGGTATATGGAAAAATCTCTACTTTCCTGGAAAAGTTATGCGTAATTCCTATTATACCCTTAATAAACATTAGATTTTATGCTTCTTTAATGCTGAAGCACCTTTTTGGAAAAAATAAAAATAGAGTGATTTTCGCCTCATGGAAAAGTTTCTCATGGAAAAATAAATCTATCAAATGAGATCTGTAGGATTTGAAATTCTATGATATAAATTTATTAAATTAATAGATTTATTTTGTACTAGAATAGATTTATTTTGTGTTAAAATAGAATTATTTGGATGCTGAATAATATATATATATATTATTCCTTTTAAAAGTTTCTATTAATTGCATTTATAGATTTATTTATTTATTCAGATGTTACATTGTTAACATGTTTTGCACTAAAAAAAGATCATGCATGCTTATATGGGCGATATGTCGCCCATCAAGCCTCTTTGTTTGGCATGCCATCCTAGTCTATTAGGGATAACTGTCCATTTTCGAGATAGATAGTATGTCGTCTATCTGAATATGCACCGTTCTTTACCAGGCAAAGCACCCACCATAAAAAAACTAAGCCCTATGCAAAAACACACCTTTGAGTCGTTGATATGATCTATCCAATGCTTTGAAAGCTTTCAGTCTACATATACTTACGGCTCATTTGGTTAACGGGAAGCATTTTTTCTCTTAGGAATATGATTCCTGGGAAGACGATTTTAGGAAGAAAATGCCTGGAAATATACTTTTGGCATGTTTGTTAAACTTGGAAAAGTGACATATTTTCAGAATGCTTATGTTTAGTTGACTATCCACTTTTCTGAGAAAGTTATGTGTAATTTCTATTATACCCTTAATAAAAATTAGGTCTTTAATGCTTATTTAATGCTGAAGTGCCTTTTTGGAAAAATAAAAAATAGAGTGATTTCCGCCTTATAGGAAAGTAACTTTCCTATGTTTCTCATGAAAAAGGCTTTTCCATAAAATGTGAAAATTATATTCTCATGGAATACAACTTTTTCATCTATCTCTTTTGAAAACACCAATCAAACAAAAAACATCTTATTACTTTTTTTGTGGATCACACTTCCCCTTCTTCTTTTTTCGCGAACCAAACGAGCCCGTGTTGCGAAAGCAATGGAAAGCAAATTAGCTGGCTGTCGCTTCTCTGTGACATTTGCGAAATTTTGTGCTCCGATTCTAGATGATGTCTTTGTCTCTCCCGGACATATTTAGCTTTTTTTTTTTTTGGGTAACCACGCACATATTTAGTTTGAGAGAGAAAGTTTTCCATAAGAAAAGGATGTTTGTACGAATCTGCCCCGGAGGGAGCGAAGAGAGAGAGAGAGAGAGAGAGAGAGAGAGCCCTTGATAACCACGCACATATTTAGTTTGAGAGGGAAAGTTTTCCGTAAGAAAATGATGGGCGGCCAACATCCATATCGAATAGGATCAAGATCGTTATCTTGTGACGGACAAACAGTGTATATTCCACCATATTCGAAGGCTTGCAGAGAAATATGGCTTCTTCCAAGTCATCCATATTTATCGACTGATTGAGTAATTCCTTTATGGCGCATTATTTTAGTGGGTTTGTCGGGGTAAAACAAGCAGAGGATTTTTACTTTCCTGATCAGCTTTTTTTTTTTTGACTCTATTAATTGTACTCACATGTGCGTGAGGCATTGCTTTTTTTTTACTTTCCTGATCAGCTTTCCTCCTCTCCCAAGAATTGCTTCCTTGCATAGCTTCAGTATCTTCACGCATAACTCATCAGTCCAGTCATGCAAAATCAGCTTCATTCAATAGAAATAAGGCATACACCTATAAATTGCACTTGTTTCAATTTATAAAGAAGTTGTAGAGATTTCATTTAAAAAAAAAATTATAGCGACACCCACATTTCTAGAGATACCTCTTCAACTTTAAAAAGTTTCAAAATGACCCTTTTAAGTTTTCAAATTGTGCCAAACTGATCCTCTAGCCCCCAACCAATGGACGGTGTTAGTCTGCCGCTGCAAATAACCAAAATATTCACATGCTCTTTAGAGTGTGGATTAATGAATTTATTCAAAATACTTTAAGATATATGTGGTGGGTGATTCTTAACTAAAGATCATATACTGAGGGTACCCCCCAAAATAGTGATATTTATTTGGTCATTAAGTCCTTTGCATACTATGGTATATGGAAAAATCTCCACTTTCCTAGGAAAGTTATGCGTAATTCTATTATACCCTTAATAAGCATTAGATTTATGCTTCTTTAATGCTGAAGCACCTTTTTGGAAAAAATAAAAATAGAGTGATTTTCGCCTCATAGAAAAGTTTCTCATGAAAAAATAAATCTATCAAATGAGATCTGTAGAATTTGAAATTCTATGATATAAATTTATTAGATTAATTGATTTATTTTGTACTAGAATAGATTTATTTTGTGTTAAAATAGAATTATTTGGATGCTGAATAATATTTATATATATATATATTATTCCTTTTAAAAGTTTCTATTAATTGCATTTATAGATTTATTTATTTATTTAGATGATACATTGTTAACATGTTTTGCACTAAAAAAAGATCATGCATGCTTATATGGGCGATATGCCGCCCATCAAGCCTCTTCGTTTGGCATGCCATCCTAGTATATTAGGGATAACTGTCCATTTTCGTGATAGATAGTATGTCGTCTATCCGAATATGCACCGTTCTTTACCAGGCAAAGCACCCACCATAAAAAAACTAAGCCCTATGCAAAAACACACCTTTGAGTCGTTGATATGATCTATCCAATGCTTTGAAAGCTTTCAGTCTACATATACTTACGACTCATTTGGTTCACGAGAAGCATTTTTTCTCTTAGGAATATGATTCCTGGGAAGACGATTTTAGGAAGAAAATGCCTGGAAATGTACTTTTGGCATGTTTGTTAAACATGAAAAAGTGGTAGATTTTCAGAATGCTTATGTTTGGTTGACTATCCACTTTTCTGAGAAAGTTATGTGTAATTCCTATTATACCCTTAATAAAAATTAGGTCTTTAATGCTTCTTTACTGCTGAAGTGCCTTTTTGGAAAAATAAAAAGTAGAGTGATTTCCGCCTTATGGGAAAGTAACTTTCCCATGTTTCTCATGAAAAAGGCTTTTCCATAAAATGTGAGAATCATATTCTCATGGAATACAACTTTTTCATCTCTCTCTTTTGAAAACACCAATCAAACAAAAAACATCTTATTACTTTTTTTGTGGATCACACTTCCCCTTCTTCTTTTTTCGCGAACCAAACGAGCCCTTGTTGCGAAAGCAATGGAAAGCAAATTAGCTGGCTGTCGCTTCTCTGTGACATTTGGAAAATTTTGGGCTCCGATTCTAGATGATGTCCCTGTCTCTCACGGACATATTTAGCTTTTTTTTTTTGGGTAACCACGCACATATTTAGTTTGAGAGAGAAAGTTTTCCGTAAGAAAAGGATGTTTGTACGAATCTGCCCCGGAGGGAGTGAAGAGAGAGAGAGAGAGAGCCCTTGATAACCACGCACATATTTAGTTTGAGAGGGAAAGTTTTCCGTAAGAAAATGATGGGCGGCCAGCATCCATATCGAATAGGTTCAAGATCGTTATCTTGTGACGGACAAACAGTGTATATTCCACCATATTCGAAGGCTTGCAGAGAAATATGGCTTCTTCCAAGCCATCCATATTTATCAACTGATTGAGTGGTTCCTTTATGGCGCATTATTTTAGTGGGTTTGTCGGGGTAAAACAGGCAGAGGATTTTAACTTTCCTGATCAGCTTTTTTCCTTTTTTTGACTCTATTAATTGTACTCACATGTGCATGAGGCATTGCTTTTTTACTTTCCTAATCAGCTTTCCTCCTCTCCCAAGAATTGCTTCCTTGCATAGCTTCAGTATCTTCACGCATAACTCATCAGTCCAGTCATGCAAAATCAGCTTCATTCAATAGAAATAAGGCATACACCTAATTGCACTTGTTTCAATTTATAAAGAAGTTGTAGAGATTTCATTTTAAAAAAAAATTATAGCGACACCCACATTTCTAGAGATACCTCTTCAACTTTAAAAAGTTTCAAAATGACCCTTTTAAGTTTTCAAATTGTGCCAAACTGATCCTCTAGCCCCCCAACCAATGGACGGTGTTAGTCTGCCGCTGCAAATAACCAAAATATACACACCCTCTTTAGAGTGTGGATTAATGAATTTATTCAAAATGCTTTAAGATATATGTGGTAGGTGATTCTTAACTAAAGATCATATACTGAGGGTACCCCCCAAAATAGTGATATTTATTTGGTCATTAAGTCCTTTGCATACTATGGTATATGGAAAAATTTCCACTTTTCTGGAAAAGTTATGCGTAATTCCTATTATACCCTTAATAAAAATTAGATTTATTGCTTCTTTAATGCTGAAGCGCCTTTTTGGAAAAAATAAAAATAGAATGATTTTTGCCTCAGGGGAAAGTTTCTAATGGAAAAATAAATCTATCAAATGAGATCTGTAGGATTTGAAATTCTATGATATAAATTTATTAAATTAATAGATTTATTTTGTACTAGAATAGATTTATTTTGTGTTAAAATAGAATTATTTGGATGCTGAATAATATTTATATATATATATATTATTCCTTTTAAAAGTTTCTATTAATTGGCATTTATAGATTTATTTATTTATTTAGATGATACATTGCTAACATGTTTTGCACTAAAAAAAGATCATGCATGCTTATATGGGCGATATGCCGCCCATCAAGCCTCTTTGTTTGGCATGCCATCCTAGTCTATTAGGGATAACTGTCCATTTTCGAGATAGATAGTATGTCGTCTATCCGAATATGCACCATTCTTTACCAGGCAAAGCACCCACCATAAAAAAACTAAGCCCTATGCAAAAACACACCTTTAAGTCATTGATATGATCATCCAATGCTTTGAAAGCTTTCAGTCTACATATACTTACGGCTCGTTTGGTTCACGGAAAATATTTTTCCTCTTAGGAATATGATTCCCGGAAAGACGATTTTAGGAAGAAAATGCCTGGAAATGTACTTTTGGCATATTTGGTTAAACATGGAAAAGTGACAAATTTTCAAAGTGCTTATGTTTGGTTGACTATCCACTTTTCTGAGAAAGTTATGTGTAATTCCTATTATACCCTTAATAAAAATTAGGTCTTTAATGCTTATTTAATGCTGAAGTGCCTTTTTGCAAAAATAAAAAATAGAGTGATTTTCGCCTCATGGGAAAGTAACTTTCCCATGTTTCTCATGGAAAAGGATTTCCATAAAATGTGAGAATCATATTCTCATGGAATACAACTTTTTCATCTCTCTCTTTTGAAAACTCCAATCAAACAAAAAACATCTTATTACTTTTTTGTTGATCACACTTTCCCTTCTTCTTTTTTCGCGAACCAAACGAGCCCTTGTGGTGAAAGCAATGGAAAGCAAATTAGCTGGCTGTTGCTTCTCCGTGACATTTGGGAAATTTTGTGCTCCGATTCTAGATGATGTCTATCTCTCTCACGGACATATTTAGCTTTTTTTTTGGGTAACCACGCTCATATTTAGTTTGAGAGAGAAAGTTTTCCGTAAGAAAAGGATGTTTGTACGAATCTGCTCCGAAGGGAGCGAAGAGAGAGAGAGAGAGAGAGAGCCCTTGATAACCACGCACATATTTAGTTTGAGAGGGAAAGTTTTCCGTAAGAAAATGATGGGCGGCCAGCATCCATATCGAATAGGTTCAAGATCGTTATCTTGTGACGGACAAACAGTGTGTATTCCACCATATTCGAAGGCTTGCAGAGAAATAAGGCTTCTTCCAAGTCATCCATATTTATCGACTGATTGAGTGGTTCCTTTATGGCGCATTATTTTAGTGGGTTTGTCGGGGTAAAACAAGCAGAGGATTTTTACTTTCCTGATCAGCTTTTTTTTTTTTTGACTCTATTAATTGTACTCACATGTGCGTGAGGCATTGCTTTTTTTTACTTTCCTGATCAGCTTTCCTCCTCTCCCAAGAATTGCTTCCTTGCATAGCTTCAGTATCTTCACGCATAACTCATCAGTCCAGTCATGCAAAATCAGCTTCATTCAATAGAAATAAGGCATACACGTATAAATTGCACTTGTTTCAATTTATAAAGAAGTTGTAGAGATTTTATTTTAAAAAAAAATTATAGCGACACCCACATTTCCAGAGATACCTCTTCAACTTTAAAAAGTTTCAAAATGACCCTTTTAAGTTTTCAAATTGTGCCAAACTGATCCTCTAGCCCCCAACCAATGGACGGTGTTAGTCTGCCGCTGCAAATAACCAAAATATACACATGCTCTTTAGAGTGTGGATTAATGAATTTATTCAAAATACTTTAAGATATATGTGGTGGGTGATTCTTAACTAAAGATCATATACTGAGGGTACCCCCCAAAATAGTGATATTTATTTGGTCATTAAGTCCTTTGCATACTATGGTATATGGAAAAATCTCCACTTTCCTGGGAAAGTTATGCGTAATTTCTATTATACCCTTAATAAGCATTAGATTTTATGCTTCTTTAATGCTGAAACACCTTTTTGGGAAAAATAAAAATAGAGTGATTTTCGCCTCATGGGAAAGTTTCTAATGGAAAAATAAATCTATCAAATGAGATCTGTAGAATTTGAAATTCTATGATATAAATTTATTAAATTAATAGATTTATTTTGTACTAGAATAGATTTATTTTGTGTTAAAATAGAATTATTTGGATGCTGAATAATATATATATATATATATTATTCCTTTTAAAATTTTCTATTAATTGCATTTATAGATTTATTTATTTATTTAGATGATACATTGTTAACATGTTTTGCACTAAAAAAAGATCATGCATGCTTATATGGGCGATATGTCGCCCATCAAGCCTCTTTGTTTGGCATGCCATCCTAGTCTATTAGGGATAACTGTCCATTTTCGTGATAGATAGTATGTCGTCTATCCGAATATGCACCGTTCTTTACCAGGCAAAGCACCCACCATAAAAAAACTAAGCCCTATGCAAAAACACACCTTTGAGTCGTTGATATGATCTATCCAATGCTTTGAAAGCTTTCAGTCTACATATACTTACGACTCATTTGGTTCACGGGAAGCATTTTTTCTCTTAGGAATATGATTCCTGGGAAGACGATTTTAGGAAGAAAATGCCTGGAAATGTACTTTTGGCATGTTTGTTAAACATGGAAAAGTGGCAGATTTTCAGAATGCTTATGTTTGGTTGACTATCCACTTTTCTGAGAAAGTTATGTGTAATTCCTATTATACCCTTAATAAAAATTAGGTCTTTAATGCTTCTTTACTGCTGAAGTGCCTTTTTGTAAAAATAAAAAATAGAGTGATTTCCGCCTTATGGGAAAGTAACTTTTCCATGTTTCTCATGGAAAAGGCTTTTCCATAAAATGTGAGAATCATATTCTCATGGAATACAACTTTTTCATCTCTCTCTTTTGAAAACACCAATCAAACAAAAAACATATTATTACTTTTTTTGTGGATCACACTTCCCCTTCTTCTTTTTTCGCGAACCAAACGAGCCCTTGTTGCGAAAGCAATGGAAAGCAAATTAGCTGGCTGTCGCTTCTCTGTGACATTTGGAAAATTTTGGGCTCCGATTCTAGATGATGTCCCTGTCTCTCACGGACATATTTAGCTTTTTTTTTTTGGGTAACCACGCACATATTTAGTTTGAGAGAGAAAGTTTTCCGTAAGAAAAGGATGTTTGTACGAACCTGCCCCGGAGGGAGCGAAGAGAGAGAGAGAGAGCCCTTGATAACCACGCACATATTTATTTTGAGAGGGAAAGTTTTCCGTAAGAAAATGATGGGCGGCCAGCATCCATATCGAATAGGTTCAAGATCGTTATCTTGTGACGGACAAACAGTGTATATTCCACCATATTCGAAGGCTTGCAGAGAAATATGGCTTCTTCCAAGCCATCCATATTTATCGACTGATTGAGTGGTTCCTTTATGGCGCATTATTTTAGTGGGTTTGTCGGGGTAAAACAGGCAGAGGATTTTTACTTTCCTGATCAGCTTTTTTTTTTTTTTGACTCTATTAATTGTACTCACATGTGCATGAGGCATTGCTTTTTTTACTTTCCTGATCAGCTTTCCTCCTCTCCCAAGAATTGCTTCCTTGCATAGCTTCAGTATCGTCACGCATAACTCATCAGTCCAGTCATGCAAAATCAGCTTCATTCAATAGAAATAAGGCAAACACCTAATTGCACTTGTTTCAATTTATAAAGAAGTTGTAGAGATTTCATTTAAAAAAAAAATTATAGCGACACCCACATTTCCAGAGATACCTCTTCAACTTTAAAAAGTTTCAAAATGACCCTTTTAAGTTTTCAAATTGTGCCAAACTGATCCTCTAGCCCCCCAACCAATGGACGGTGTTAGTCTGCCGCTGCAAATAACCAAAATATACACACCCTCTTTAGAGTGTGGATTAATGAATTTATTCAAAATGCTTTAAGATATATGTGGTGGGTGATTCTTAACTAAAGATCATATACTGAGGGTACCCCCCAAAATAGTGATATTTATTTGGTCATTAAGTCCTTTGCATACTATGGTATATGGAAAAATCTCCAATTTCCTGGGAAAGTTATGCATAATTCCTATTATACCCTTAATAAAAATTAGATTTAGTGCTTCTTTAATGCTGAAGCGCCTTTTTGGGAAAAATAAAAATAGAATGATTTTTGCCTCAGGAGAAAGTTTCTAATGAAAAAATAAATCTATCAAATGAGATCTGTAGGATTTGAAATTCTATGATATAAATTTATTAAATTAATAGATTTATTTTGTACTAGAATAGATTTATTTTGTGTTAAAATAGAATTATTTGGATGCTGAATAATATATATATATATATATATATATTATTCCTTTTAAAAGTTTCTATTAATTGCATTTATAGATTTATTTATTTATTTAGATGATACATTGCTAACATGTTTTGCACTAAAAAAAGATCATGCATGCTTATATGGGCGATATGCCGCCCATCAAGCCTCTTTGTTTGGCATGCCATCCTAGTCTATTAGGGATAACTGTCCATTTTCGAGATAGATAGTATGTCGTCTATCCGAATATGCACCGTTCTTTACCAGGCAAAGCACCCACCATAAAAAAACTAAGCCCTATGCAAAAACACACCTTTGAGTCGTTGATATGATCTATCCAATGCTTTGAAAGCTTTCAGTCTACATATACTTACGGCTCGTTTGGTTCACGGAAAACATTTTTCCTCTTAGGAATATGATTCTCGGGAAGACGATTTTAGGAAGAAAATGCCTGGAAATGTACTTTTGGCATGTTTGGTTAAACATGGAAAAGTGACAGATTTTCAGAGTGCTTATGTTTGGTTGACTATCCACTTTTCTGAGAAAGTTATGTGTAATTCCTATTATACCCTTAATAAAAATTAGGTCTTTAATGCTTATTTAATGCTGAAGTGCCTTTTTGGAAAAATAAAAAATAGAGTGATTTCCGCCTCATGGGAAAGTAACTTTTTCATGTTTCTCATGGAAAAGGCTTTCCATAAAATGTGAGAATCATATTCTCATGGAATACAACTTTTTCATCTCTCTCTTTTGAAAACTCCAATCAAACAAAAAACATCTTATTACTTTTTTGTTGATCACACTTCCCCTTCTTCTTTTTTCGCGAACCAAACGAGCCCTTGTGGCGAAAGCAATGGAAAGCAAATTAGCTGGCTGTCGCTTCTCTGTGACATTTGGGAAATTTTGTGCTCCGATTCTAGATGATGTCTATCTCTCTCACGAACATATTTAGCTTTTTTTTTGGGGTAACCACGTTCATATTTAGTTTGAGAGAGAAAGTTTTCCGTAAGAAAAGGATGTTTGTACGAATCTACCCCGAAGGGAGCGAAGAGAGAGAGAGAGAGAGAGAGAGCCCTTGATAACCACGCACATATTTAGTTTGAGAGGGAATGTTTTCCGTAAGAAAATGATCGGCGACCAGCATCCATATCGAATAGGTTCAAGATCGGTATCTTGTGACGGACAAACAGTGTATATTCCACCATATTCGAAGGCTTGCAGAGAAATAAGGCTTCTTCCAAGCCATCCATATTTATCGACTGATTGAGTGGTTCCTTTATGGCGCATTATTTTAGTGGGTTTGTCGGGGTAAAACAGGCTGAGGATTTTTACTTTCTTGATCAGCTTTTTTTTTTTTTGACTCTATTAATTGTACTCACATGTGCATGAGGCATTGCTTTTTTTTACTTTCCTGATCAGCTTTACTCCGCTCCCAAGAATTGCTTCCTTGCATAGCTTCAGTATCTTCACGCATAACTCATCAGTCCAGCCATGCAAAATCAGCTTCATTCAATAGAAATAAGGCATACACCTATAAATTGCTCTTGTTTCAATTTATAAAGAAGTTGTAGAGATTTCATTTAAAAAAAAAAATTATAGTGACACCCACATTTCCAGAGATACCTCTTCAACTTTAAAAAGTTTCAAAATGACCCTTTTAAGTTTTCAAATTGTGCCAAACTAATCCTTCAGCCCCCCAAGCAATGGACGGTGTTAGTCTGCCGCTGCAAATAACCAAAATATACACACCCTCTTTAGAGTGTGGATTAATGAATTTATTCAAAATACTTTAAGATATATGTGGTGGGTGATTCTTAACTAAAGATCATATACTGTGGATACCCCCTAAAATAGTGATATTTATTTGGTCATTAAGTCCTTTACATACTATGGTATATGGAAAAATCTCTACTTTCTTGGGAAAGTTATGCGTAATTCCTATTATACCCTTAATAAAAATAAGATTTTAAGGCTTTTTTAATGCTGTAGCGCCTTTTTGGGAAAAAATAAAAATAGAGTGATTTTCGCCTTATCGGAAAGTTTCTCAAGTAAAAATAAATCTATCAAATGAGATCTGTAGGATTTGAAATTCTATGATATAAATTTATTTAATCAATTGATTTATTTTGTACTAGAATTGATTTATTTTGTGTTAAAATAGAATTATTTGGATGCTGAATAATATATATATATATATATATATATATTATTCCTTTTAAAAGTTTCTATTAATTGCATTTATAGATTTATTTATTTATTTAGATGATATATTGCTAACATGTTTTGCACTAAAAAAAGATCATGCATGCTTATATGGGCGATATGTCGCCCATCAAGCCTCTTTGTTTGGCATGCCATCCCAGTCTATTAGGGATAACTGTCCATTTTCGAGATAGCTAGTATGTCGTCTATCCAAATATGCACCGTTCTTTACCAGGCAGAGCACCCACCATAAAAAAACTAAGCCCTATGCAAAAACACACCTTTGAGTCGTTGATACGATCTATCCAATGCTTTGAAAGCTTTCAGTCTACATATACTTACGGTTCGTTTGGTTCACGGGAAGTATTTTTTTTCTTAGGAATATTATTCCTGGGAAGACGATTTTAGGAAGAAAATGCCTGAAAATGTACTTTTGGCATGTTTGTTAAACATGAAAAAGTAACAGATTTCCAGAGTGCTTATGTTTGGTTGACTATCCACTTTTCTGAGAAAGTTATGTGTAATTCCTATTATACCCTTAATAAAAATTAGGTCATTAATGCTTCTTTAATGCTAAAGTGCCTTTTTGGAAAAATAAAAAATAGAATAATTTTCGCCTTATGAAAAAGTAATTTTTCCATATTTCTCATGGAAAAGGCTTTTCCATAAAATATGAGAATCATATTCTCATGGAATACAACTTTTTCGTCTCTCTCTTTTGAAAACTCCAATCAAACAAAAAATATCTTATTACTTTTTTTGTTGATCACACTTCCCCTTCTTCTTTTTTCGCGAACCAAACGAGCCCTTGTTGCGAAAGCAATGGAAAGCAAATTAGCTGGCTGTCGCTTCTCTGTGACATTTGGAAAATTTTGGGCTCCGATTCTAGATGATGTCTCTGTCTCTCACGGACATATTTAGCTTTTTTTTTGGGGTAACCACGCACATATTTAGTTTGAGAGAGAAAGTTTCCCGTAAGAAAAGGATGTTTGGACGAATCTGCCCCAGAGGGAGCGAAGAGAGAGAGAGAGGGAGAGAGAGAGAGAGAGCCCTTGATAACCACGCACATATTTAGTTTGAGAGGGAATGTTTTCCGTAAGAAAATGATGGGCGGCCAGCATCCACATCAAATAGGTTCAAGATCGTTATCTTGTGACAGGCAAATAGCGTAAATTCCACCATATTCGAAGGCTTGCAGAGAAATATGGCTTCTTCCAAGCCATCCATATTTATCGACTGATTGAGTGGTTCCTTTATGGCACATATTCGAAGGCTTGCAGAGAAATAGCGTAAATTCCACCATATTCGAAGGTTTGTTGGGGTAAAACAGGCAGAGGATTTTTACTTTCCTGATCAGCTTTTTTTTTTTTTGACTCTATTAATTGTACTCACATGTGCGTGAGGCATTGCTTTTTTTTACTTTCCTGATCAGCTTTCCTCCTCTCCCAAGTATTGCTTCCTTGCATAGCTTATGTATCTTCACGCATAGCTTATGTATCTTCATGCATAACTCATCAGTCCAGTTATGCAAAATCAGCTTCATTCAATAGAAATAAGGCATACATTTATAAATTGCTCTTGTTTCAATTTATAAAGAAGTTTTAGAGATTTCATTTTTAAAAAAAAATATAGCGACACCCACATTTCCAGAGATACCTCTTCAACTTTAAAAAGTTTCAAAATGGCCCTTTTAAGTTTTCAAATTGTGCCAAACTGATCCTCTAGCCCCCCAACCAATGGACGGTGTTAGTCTGCCGCTGCAAATAACCAAAATATATACACACCCTCTTTAAAGTGTGGATTAATGAATTTATTCAAAATACTTTAAGATATATGTGGTGGGTGATTCTTAACTAAAGATCATATACTGAGGGTACCCCCCAAAATAGTGATATTTATTTGGTCATTAAGTCCTTTGCATACTATGGTATATGGAAAAATCTCCAATTTTCTGAAAAAGTTATGCGTAATTCCTATTATACCCTTAAGAAAAATTAGATTTTAGTGCTTCTTTAATGCTGAAGCGCCTTTTTGGGAAAAAATAAAAATAGAGTGATTTTCGCCTCATGGAAAAGTTTCTCATAGAAAAATATATCTATCAAATGAGATATGTAGGATTTGAAATTCTTTGATATAAATTTATTAAATCAATAGATTTATTTTGTACTAGAATAGATTTATTTTGTGTTAAAATAGAATTATTTGGATGCTGAATAATATTTATATATATATATTATTCCTTTTAAAAGTTTCTACTAATTGCATTTATAGATTTATTTATTTATTTAGATGATATATTGCTAACATGTTTTGCACTAAAAAAAGATCATGCATGCTTATATGGGCGATATGTCGCCCATCAAGCCTCTTTGTTTGTGTTGCCCAGATAGACAACCCAAGAGGGGGGGGTGAATTGGGTTTTAAAATAATTATTACAATTAAATGATTTGTGAGATACTAATTAATCCTTTTTGCAAGTTGATTAATTAGATGCTATGTGCAGTGAATGAAATGAAAGTAAGAGAGACAAATGCAATCACAAACACAATGATTTTATAGTGGTTCGGAGCTAACCCTTGCTCCTACGTCCACTCCCCAAGCCTCACTTGGGAATTCACTATAACCCCTCGGATTACAGCCGGTTGTTTTACAAGCTCTCAACCAAACTTGTTGTTTTACGAGGTCACAACGAACTCGGTCGGTTTTCCCAGGCTCACCGACTAGAACCACTCCGATTGTTTTTCCGGGATCACAATCGAACCCTTACACGTTGGTTTCAACCTAGGCTCACCAACAAACCTATACACCCTTGATTCAATCCCCTGATTGAATCAAGTAAGAACCAAATGGAAAGAAAGAACAAAGAGAAAAAGTACAGCTTCTAGGAAAGCAGATATTCAGCAATATAAATAATAGAGAAGTTAAGAGCCCTCAAACTATTTTATGATGATGTAGAGGAGGGCTTCTTGAACTCTAGGTCTCCTCTTGAATGTCTTGAAGACTTGAAGGCAGATGGAGACTTCTTTAATGCTGGAAAGAGTTGGTTGAATGGAGTTAATAGCTCTCTTCCTTCTTTTCCGTTGAAATCAGTTTGCAGATGGAGGATTCTTGTTTTCTTTGAGTGGAATATCACTTCTTTGCTTTGCTACAGTCCTCTGTGGCTATTTAAGCCATTCCCTACGGAAACTAGCCGTTAGACTCACTTTACTAGCCGTTCTGCACATTCTGCACATCCTGACAATGTGTCCGTTGGGATCGGAGTCGACTCGCGCGATCTGGAGTCGACTCGGCTGTAGCAGGAGTCGACTCACGCTCTTCTGGAGTCGGCTCGGCAACTGTTCCGAATTTGAATTAAAGTGAGCTTCTCGACTGGGAGTCGACTCGACTTAACCCGGAGTCGACTCGCCAAAACTTGGAGCTGACCTGGCATTTTTGGAGTCGGCTCATCCAATGGAATCCATAGAGCCATTCTTCAACTTGGCTCACTCGAGTCGACTCGGAAATTCTGGGAGTCAACTCGGCGCTCAGAGCCCGAACTCCCGATCTTCTGTCTTTTGGCTTGTGCAGTCTTGGAGTCGACTCGAACTGTTCCGGAGTCGACTCGGCTCTCAGTATCCGAAAAACAGTCTTCTGTCTTTTTGGAGTAGCGCTGCCTTGGAGTCGACTCGAACTGTCTTGGAGTCGACTCGCGTCTCAGAGACAACAATTCTGTCTTCTGTCTTTTTGGGGTCGCGCTATCTCGGAGTCGACTCGGGCTTTGCGGGAGTCGACTCGGCTCTCAGTGTCCGAAAACTGCTCTCTGACTTTTGCCTTGTATAACACTGAGAGTCGACTCTTGCTTTCTTTGGAGTCGACCTGCCAACCATCGGAGTCGACTCGCGTTCCTCAGGAGTCGACTCGGCTCTCAGGGTCAAAAATTGCTCTCTGACTTTTTTGTCTGTAACTCCCTGGAGTCGACCATACTACTCCGGAGTCGACTCGGTAAGCATCGGAGTCGACTCGCGCACTTCAGGAGTCGACTCACTGACAAGTTTTGAGTTGAGTCTTTCTGTTCGTCTGTCTGTTCTAAGTCGGAGTCGACTCATAACGTTCCGGAGTCGACTCGAGCCTGTGCCAATGCTTCTGATACGCCTGGAGTCGACTCGTAATATCCCGGAGTCGACTCGAGTCTCAGACTTTGGTTCAACTTGACTTCTTAACTTATCCAAAATATCTTGAACCAAATCTAGATGCACTTAACCATAAATTTGTAAGATTTTCACTGAAACACTAGATTGAATTCATTAGTGAACATAAGATATACTCAAATGCTTTGAGCTCATCAAAATCAAATAGGGTTATGATCAATCACTCCACAATCTCCCCCTTTTTGATGATGACAAAACATTGAGTATATGTAAGGTGAATTGCACAACAAGCAAGAAAATTTATAATAAAATTTTTGAAATGAATTCAAGTGTCTGGTTATTTAATTTATCCAAACTTGAAAGGTGTGAAACAATAAATTTCGAAGTTAGAGCTCCCCCTTTCATTTGGAATTATATAAGCCTTCATGTCATGCAATCAGTTGTTTGGCTTATATATATTTAATGATTTTGCTTTCTTAAAAATTCAGATTCTCTCCCTCAACATATGCATTCAACTTTGTTTTAATTCTCTGAATTTTCTTTTAGTGCATTGAAGCTTTTGAACTTAAATTTTTGGTTTTTAGAGGAAAAATCTGCCAATTTGTTCTTGAGTATGATTCAACTAATCTCCGAATATCCCTTGAATAGATTCTGGAGATTACTCTATTAGGAGCCCCAACAGAGAGATAATAAGCCTCGAGGTATTGAATCTACTAATAACAAATTATTGTGTGTTTTAAAAGTTTTTCTTTTTATGGATTTTCATGTATTCCTTTTTCCTTTTACATATCTATTAAATATATTCTCCCCCTTTTTGTCATCGTATCAAAAAGGAAGAGAGTTGAACACACAAGCCAGTAGAGATCAATATGCACAATTTTGAAGAAATTTGTCTACTCATTGTATTGATGTATATGTAAGTACAGTTGTGATACAATAAGTAAAGCAGTAAATACATGTCAAAGTAAACATAATCAGCTAGGGCTTCCTCGAGGATGTGGCTCCTCCTCTCAGTCTGATTTGCTCCATGAGGAGACTGACCCCGTCCGTGACATTCCCTAGCTGGATGATAATGGCCGAGGTGGCCCTACTGTGCGTCGTGGATAGCTCGATCAGAGTCTGCTGGAGTGTGTCCAGCTTGGCAATCAAGACATTCGCCAAGCGCTCGGCCCCCTGACTAGTAGTGCCCATATTGTGTCGGATGTCATCTCGCATCTGTCTTGTGTTGCTCGTGACATCGCTCATGTTGGAGAACTGGGCTTGTATCAGGCTCCTGACGTTGAAGATCTCCTCCCTCAGATGAGCCGTCATCTCGGTCACGGCTGATAGGGAGGGAACCAATGCAGAAGAGGGGGCAGTGGCTGGACCTCTGAGCTCCCTCAGAAGATCGTCCCGAAGATCTTTAACAATCTCCTGCCGCAACTCCCGGAGCTGCTCAGAAGAAATCCAAACCTCCATCGACTGAGTGGGTGGAGCTGAGGAGGAGGGTCCGGCTGAGGTGGAGGGAAAGGTGGGGAAGTCTGAATCAGGGTCAGGACTGGGGGAATGTCTGGTAGTAGGTGTGGAGGAAGATGGTTTTCTGACCCATGTTCCCTCTACCTTATGAAACCCCATCCTGTGTAGGGTTCCCTCACCCATGCGATCTGTCCATCACAATGCGCGAGAGGGTTCCCCCTCAAGAATTGGGATCTCGGACTCCCTAAAGATAAGAGTGTATAGCATCCCATAAGGGAGGGTGAGCCTAGGTCTGTCTAGTGGCTCACATAGGTATCTATAGATCATCTTGGGGAAGTTAATAGGTGTGTCTTGGAGAATGTAATACATGAGGGCTAGGTCCCTCTCAGATACAAAGTCAAATCGGCCAGTCTTAGGGAAAAGGGTCCTTGAGATGATGCTCAAGAGGAGCCGCATTTCCACTGACAGTGAACTAGCGGACACCTCGTCTAGTGGGGACTGGGGTGGACTCCCTAGAATGGCCGTAAGGGCCTCAGTCCTATCCTCGGGGTGTGTAGGAGATACCCCTACTTGGGGAAGATGGAGGATTTGAGCTATGAAATCCTCCGAAATAAATAATGGGACACCCGCTACGGTTCCCTCTATACCCCCATTGCCCCTATGCACGGTTCCATAGAACTCTCTAACTAGACCGGGGTATGTGGGGAGATCTAATGAACACAAAAACTCTAAACCTTGGGCCCTTAACCTCTCTCCTATAGTGAAGCCCTCCCGGGAGAGATAGTCAAAGTTGACGTATCTTCCGGTGGAGACCGCCTTCCCGGCGCACGGTCGCGAGGGAACGGGCCTTGGCAGGGAACGAACCGGAGGTTGTGGCCTCGCGGGATCGTTCCGAGCTTTGGACCGTCGCTCGGCACCGGTCGCGGGTTGGGGCCTCTTCCGGCTCGAGACAACCGACTTGCGAGGCATTCTTGACCTAGGGAAGGGGAATGAACCTAAAGGACGGAAGAAGATCGACGGGAAAAACCCTAAGAACGGTCGGAGACGACGTAGGAGACGGCTCTAGGGTTTGTTTACTGTGGCGGCGGTGAATAGAAGTTTTGATTAAATGCTTGGATTAGGGTTAAAAACCCGGATCCCGACCGCGAGTCGACTCCTGTAAGTCGCGAGTCGACTCGACCTCGAGTCGACTCCAAAATATGTGCGAGTCGACTCCCCTAATGCTGTCATCGACCTCGAGTCGACTCCCGTCTATGGGCGAGTCGACTCCCCTTATGCGGCCATCGATCTCGAATCGACTCCCGTCTATGTGCGAGTCGACTCCCCCGTACGAGCTGACTCGGAAACTTACTCGAGTCGTCTCGAACTCTGGCACGCACCTAAAAATCTTGCTATTATCGTACCAAATGAGGGACAATCACTAAGTTATGATCTGATTTGATGATCATAGATGAGAAACTCTATATTTAGCACAATCTAATCATCAAAATCAATGAACTAGAAGAGAATATCACTAGGATGGATCAATCACTCCTAATCCTCTCCTAAGCACACTAAATCTCTCTTCACTCAAGGGTTTAGTGAAGATATCAGCTAATTGATCATCAGTGCAAACAAATTGAAGTGTCACATCACCATTCAGTACATGATCTCTTATGAAGTGATGTCTTATCTCAATATGTTTAGTTCTTCAATGCTGAATTGGATTTTTAGTTAGATTAATGGCACTTGTATTATCACAATTAATGGAAATTTTATCTTGTTTAATGCCATAATCTTCCAATTGTTGTTTGATCCACATGATTTGAGCACAACAACTCCCGGCTGCAACATATTCAGCTTCAGCAGTAGATAATGCAACCGAGTTTTGTTTCTTAATAAACCATGAGATTAGGTTTTCTCCTAGGAACTGACATGACCCGCTGATGCTTTTTCTATCAAGTTTACATCCAGCAAAGTCTGAATCTGTGTATCCTATTAAGTTCAGGCTGGATTCTTTAGAATACCATAGACCTATATTTTTTGTTCCTATTAGGTATTTAAAGATTCTCTTGACTGCAATTAGATGAGATTCCTTAGGATTAGACTGATATCTAGCACACATGCATACACTAAACATGATATCAGGTCTACTTGCAGTGAGATACAATAAAGATCCTATCATACCTCTATATAACTTTTGATCTACAGATTTACCTGATTCATCTTGATCTAATTTGCATGATGAGCTCATGGGTGTGCTGATTGACTTGTTTCCCTCCATATCAAACTTCTTAAGCATCTCCTTGATGTATTTGGCTTGATTGATGAAGATCCCTTCTTCAGATTGTTTGATTTGAAGCCCGAGGAAATAGTTCAGCTCTCCCATCATGCTCATCTCAAACTCACTCTGCATCAAGTCAGCAAATTCTTCGCAGAGGCGATTGTTAGTAGCACCGAAAATAATATCATCAACATAAATCTGCACTAATAACATATCTTTGTTTTTCTTCTTTAGAAACAATGTTGTATCTACATTTCCTTACAGAACTCATGTTCTAGTAAGAATTTGCTAAGCCTTTCATACTATACTCTAGGTGCTTGTTTCAAACCATAAAGTACTTTGTTCAGTTTATACACATGATTAGGGTATTGATGATTCTCAAAACCAGGAGGTTGTTCTACATACACCTCCTCATTAATATACCCATTTAAAAATGCACTTTTTACATCCATTTGAAATAACTTGAAATTCTTAGAGCATGCAAATGCTAATAATAATCTAATTGCCTCGAGTCTAGCTACAGGAGCAAAGGTTTCATCAAAATCTATACCTTCTTCTTGATTATACCCCTTTGCTACTAGTCTAGCCTTATTCCTTATCACAATTCCATTTTCGTCAAGTTTGTTTTTATATATCCATTTGGTACCTATAATTGAATATTCAGAAGGTCGTTCAACTAGATTCCATACCTTGTTTCTAGTAAATTGGTTTAATTCTTCTTGCATTGCATTTATCCAATTTACATCTTTTTCAGCTTCTTCTATGTGTTTGGACTCAAAATGTGAGACAAAAGCTAAATGATTATTTAAGTTCCTAAGGGAAGCTCTAGTCCTAACAGGTTGACATGGATCATCTAAAATTAATTCCTGAGGATGCCCGTGAGCAAACCTCCAAGCCTTGGTCAGCCCATGATCCACCATAGCCTCTTGGCTTGATGATGCATTTCCAATTAATTTTTGTTCATCATCTTGTAATGTCATCTCATCAATCTTTTCTTCAAGAATTTCAGCATCATCATCAAGATTAACTCTCTTGCTAGAAGAGATATCACTAGAATCATCAAAAACAACATGTATGGATTCTTCTATAACTAGGGTTCTTTTATTAAAGACTCTATAGGTGTTGCCCAGATAGACAACCCAAGAGGAGGGGTGAATTAGGTTTTAAAATAATTTTGCAATTAAAACGTTTGAGGATGACTAATTAATACTTTTGCAAGATGATTAATTAGTTGCTATGTGCTGTGAGAGAAATGAGAGTGAGAGAGAGAGACACAAGCAATCACAAACACAATGTTTATAGTGGTTCGGAGCTAACCCTTGCTCCTACGTCCACTCCCCAAGTCTCACTTGGGAATTTACTATAACCCCTTGGATTACAGCCGGTTGTTTTACAAGCTCACAACCCAACTTGTTGTTTTACGAGCTCACAACGAACTCGGTCGGTTTTCTCAGGCTCACCGACTAGAACCACCCCGATTGTTTTCCCGGGATCACAATCGAACCCTTACACGTTGGTTTTACCATCGGCTCACCAACCAACCTCTACACTCTTGATTCAATCCCCTGATTGAATCAAGCAAAGACAAGATGGAAAGAACAAGGACAAACAGAAAAACAGAGCTTCTAAAAAGCAGATATACAGCAATATAAACTAGAGAGAAGTTAAGAACCCTCAAACACTTTTGAGTTGGAGTAGAGAAGGGCTTCTTGAACTGTGAGTCTCCTCTTGAATGTCTGGTCGACTTGAAGGCAGGAGGAGACTTCTTTAAATGCTGGGAAGAGGTAGCTGGATGGAGTTATTGGCGCTCTTCCTTCTTTTCTGTTGAAAACCAGTTGGCAGAGATAGGATGCTTGATTTCTTTGAGTGGAATGGTGCTTCTCTGCCTTGCTACAGTCCTCTGTGGCTATTTAAGCCATCCCCCACGGAAACTAGCCGTTAGACACCTTTTTCTGCCCGTTCTGCGCACTCTGCACATCCTGACAATATGTCCATTGGGGTCGGAGTCGACTCGCGCCATCTAGAATTGACTCGGCTGTAGCGGGAGTCGACTCATGCTTTTCTGGAGTCGGCTCGGCAACTGTTCCGGATTTGAATTAAAGTGACCTCCGCGACTGGGAGTCGACTCGACTTAACCCGGAGTCGACTCGCCAACTTCTAGAGCTGACTTGCCATTTTCGGAGTCGGCTCATCCCATGAAGTCCATGGAGCTAATTTTTCAACTTGGCCCACTCGAGTCGAATCGACAATCCTGGGAGTCGACTCGGCGCTCAGAGCCCGAACTCCCGATCTTCTGTCTTTTGGCTTGTTCAGTCTTCGAGTCGACTCGAACTGTTCCGGAGTCGACTCGGCTCTCAGTTTCCGAAACACAGCCTTCTGCCTTTTTGATGTAGCGCTGTCTTGGAGTCGACTCGAGCTGTCTGGGAGTCGACTCGGCTCCCAGAGACAATAATTCGGTCTTCTGTCTTTTTGGGGTCGCGCTGTCTCGGAGTCGACTCGCGCATTGCGGGAGTCGACTCGGATCTCAGAGTCCGAAAACTGCTCTCTGACTTTTGCCTTGTGTACCACTAAGAGTCGACCTGCCAACCATTGGAGTCGACTCGCGTTCCACAGGAGTCGACTCGAATCTCAGGGTCGAAAATTGCTCTCTGACTTTTCTGTCTGTAACTCCTTGGAGTCGACTCATACTACTCCGGAGTCGACTCGGTAATCATCGGAGTCGACTCGCGCACTTCAGGAGTCGACTCGCTGACAGGTTTTGAGTTGAGTCTTTCTGTTCGTCTGTCAGTTCTCAGTCGGAGTCGACTCGTAATGATCCGGAGTCGACACGAGCCCGTGCCAGTAATTCTGATACGCTTGGAGTCGACTCGTAATATCCCGGAGTCGACTCGAGTCTCAGACTTTGGTTCAAACTGACTTCTTAACTTATCCAAAATATCTTGAACCAAGTCTAGAAACACTTAGACAAGATTTTCACTGAAACACTCAATTGAATTCATTAGTAAACAAAAGATATACTCAAATGCTTTGAGCTCATCAAAATCAAATAGGGTTTTAATCAATCACTCCACAATCTCCCCCTTTTTGATGATGACAAAACATTGAGTATATGTAAAGTGAATTGCTCAATAAATAAGGAAATGAAATCTATAAATGAATTCAAGTGTCTGGTTTTTTAATTTATCCAAACTTGAAAGGTGTGAGACAATAAATTTTAGAGTTAAAGCTCCCCCTTTCATTTGGAATTATATAAGCCTTCATGTCATGCACTCAATTGTTTGGCTTATATATATTTAATGATTTGACTTTCTTAAAAATTTAGATTCTCCCCCTCAACATATGCATTCTATTTTGTTTTGATTCTCTGAATTTCCTTTTAATGCATTGAAGTTTTTGAACTGAAATTTTTGGTTTTTAGAGGAAAAATCTGTCAATTTGTTCTTGAGTAGGATTCAACTAATCTCCGAATATCCCTTGAATAGATTCTGGAGATTACTCCATTAGGAGCCCCAACAGAGAGATAATGAGCCTCGAGGTACCAAATCCACTAAGAACAAATTATGTTTTAATTTTTGATTTCTTTTATGTTGATTCCATTTACATATCTATTAAATATTTCTCCCCCTTTTGGTCATCGTATCAAAAAGGAAGTGAGTATAACACACAATCATTTAGAGAGCAAATTGCACAAAATTGAAGAGAATATGTCTACTCATTGTATTGATGTGTATGTAAATACATTTGTGAATACAATAAGTAAAGCAAAAAGAATACATGTCAAAATACAAAAAGATATCTAAGGCTTCCTCGAGGAGGATGCGGCTCCCCGGGGCATGCGCTCTGCAAGTAGTGTGATTGCATTGGTGACGTGCTCGAGCTGTCGGATAATGGCAGAGGTGGCCCTGCTATGTGTCGTATCGAGCTCGGTCACCGACTGCTGAAGTGTGTCAAGCTTGGCGATGAGCACATTCGCCAAGCGCTCGACCCCCTGGGTAGTGGTGCCCATGTCGTGTCGCATGTCATCGCGCATCTTCCGAGTGGTGCTCGTGACTTCGCTCATGCTGTGGAACTGGGCTTGGATCAGAAACCTTACATTGTAGATCTCTTCCCGCACATGGGCCGTCATCTCAGCCACGGCTGACAGGGAAGGGACCAATGCTGAAGAAGGTGCAGGAGAAGGAGCAGGCACTGAACCCCGGAGCTCCCTAAGTAGGTCGTCCCGGAGATCTCTAACTATCTCCTGCCGCAACTTCCGGAGCTGCTCAGGAGCGATCCGGACCTCCATGGGCTGAGTAGGTGGAGCTGAGGAGGAGGGTCCGGCAGAGGTGGTGGGAGCAGAAGTGGAGGGAAAGGTAGGATAGTCTGAGTCTGGGTCAGGACTGGGGGAAGGTCTGGTGGTATGTGTGGAGGTGGATGATTTTCTAACCCAGGTTCCCTCGACCTTCCGAAACTCCATCCTGTGTAGGGTTCCCGGACGCATGCGATCTATCCATCGCAATGCGCGAGAGGGTTCCCCCTCAGGAATGGGAATCTCGGCCTCCCTAAATAGAAGAGTGAACATCATGCCATAGGGGAGGGTGAGCCTAGGTCTATCTAGTGGCTCTATCTATACATCATCTTGGGAAAGTTGATTGGGGTGTCCTGGAGGATGTAGAACATAAGAGCTAGGTCTCTCTCAGATACAAAATCGAAGCGGCCAGTCTTCGGAAAGAGGGACCTAGAGATGATACTCAAGAGGAGCCGCATCTCAACTGAAAGTGAGCTAGCGGACACCTCATCTAAGGGGGACTGAGGTGGATGTCCTAGAATGGCCGTAAGGGCCTCAGTCCTATCCTCGGGGTGTGTGGGAGCCACCCCTACTTGTGGAAGATGGAGGACCTGAGCAATGATATCCTCCGAAATGAACAATGGGACACCGGCTACCGTGCCCTCGATACCCCCATCGCCCCTATGTACAGTACCGTAGAACTCCCTAACTAGGCCAGGGTATGTGGGGAGATCTAGGAAACAAAAATACTCTAAGCCCTGGGCCCGCAGTCTCTCTCCTATAGTAAAGCCCTCCCGGGAGAGATAGTCGAAATCGACGTATCTCCCGGTGGAGACCGCCTTCTCGGCGCACGGCCTCGAGGGAACCTCCCTCGGCGGGGAACGAGCCGGAGGTTGTGGCCTCGCGGGATCGTTCCGAGCCTTGGAACGCCGCTCGGCACCGGTTGCGGGTTGGGGTCTCTTCCGGACAACGGCTTTACGAGGCATTTTGACCTAGGGAAGAGGAAGGAACCTAAAGAAGCGAGGAAGATGGACGGGAAAAACCTTAAGGTCGGCCGGAGACGCTCTAGGAGTCGGCTCTAGGGCTTGTGAACAATGGCGGCGGTGAATAGAAGTGTTGAGTAAACGATGAAGTTAGGGTTAAAAAATTGGATCCCGACTGCGAGTCGACTCCTCTGAGTCGCGAGTCGACTCGACCTCGAGTCGACTCCAAAGTATGCGCGAGTCGACTCTCCTTATGCGCCTATTGACCTCGAGTCGACTCCCGACTGAATGCGAGTCGACTCCCCGTTACGAGCCGACTCTGAAACTTGCTCGAGTCGTCTCGAACTCTGGCACGCACCTAAAAATCATGCTATGTTCGTGCCGAATGAGGGAAAATCACTAAGTTATGATCTGATTTGATGATCATTGTAAAGAAACTCTAAATTAGCCACAATCTAATTATCAAAATCAATGATCTAGTGAAAAATACCACTAGGATGGATCAATCACTCCCAATCCCCTCCTAAGCACACTAAATCTCTCTTCACTTAAGGGTTTTGTAAAAATGTCAGCTAATTGATCATCAGTGCAAACAAATTGAAGTGTCACATCACCATTTAGTACATGATCTCTTATGAAGTGATGTCTTATCTCAATATGTTTAGTTCTTGAATGCTGAATTGGATTTTTAGTTAGATTAATGGCACTTGTATTATCACAATTAATGGGAATTTTATCTTGTTTAATGCCATAATCTTCCAATTGTTGTTTGATCCACAAGATTTGAGCACAACAACTCCCGGCTGCAACATATTCAGCTTCAGCAGTAGATAATGCAACCGAGTTTTGTTTCTTGCTAAACCATGAGATTAAGTTTTCTCCTAGGAATTGACATGACCCGCTGGTGCTTTTTCTATCAAGTTTACATCCAGCAAAGTCTGAATCTGTGTATCCTATTAAGTTTAGGCTAGATTCTTTAGAATACCATAACCCTATATTCTTTGTTCCTATTAGGTATTTAAAGATTCTCTTGACTGCAATTAGATGAGATTCCTTAGGATTAGACTGATATCTAGCACACATGCAAACACTAAACATGATATCAGGTCTACTTGCAGTAAGATACAATAAAGATCCTATCATACCTCTATATAGTTTCTAATCTATAGATTTACCTGATTCATCTTGGTCTAATTTGCATGATGAGCTCATGGGGGTGCTGATTGACTTGTTCCCCTCCATATCAAACTTCTTAAGCATCTCCTTGATGTATTTAGCTTGATTGATGAAGATGCCTTCTTCAGATTGTTTGATTTGAAGCCCGAGGAAATAATTCAGCTCTTCCATCATGCTCATTTCAAATTCACTCTGCATCAAGTCAGCAAATTCTTCGCAGAGGCGATTGTTAGTAGCACCGAAAATAATATCATCAACATAAATCTGCACTAACAACATATCTTTGTTTTTCTTCTTTAGAAACAATGTTGTATCTACATTACCCCTAGAAAACTCATGTTCTAATAGAAATTTGCTAAGCCTCTCATACCATGCTCTAGGTGCTTGTTTCAAACCATAAAGTGCCTTGTTCAATTTATATACATGATTAGGGTATTGATGATTTTCAAAACCAGGAGGTTGTTCTACATATACCTGATGACCCAAAGATTGATTTAAAGATTGATTTTGATGATCACAAAAACCTTGAAGTATAAATACTAATGTTTGTGTTGCAAGGAGAAAAATATTTATTTTGCAAGGAACATAGCAAGCTGGAAGAACACAAGAAGGCCTCTAAAGCTCTCAAGAAAAGTTGGAAGAAAGTTACACTTCATTGGCCCAAGTTTCAAGTTCAAAGGACTCAAGTTGGAAGAGCAAATTCAAAGAAAAATCCAAAAGAATAGTCCTCGAGTCGACTCCTGGATAGTACGAGTCGACTCCAGGGAGTAACAAGGCAGAAACACAGAGAAGCTATTTTGGACCCTGAGAGCCGAGTCGACTCCTGAGGAACTCGAGTCGACTCCAATGGTTGGCAGGTCGACTCCTAAGGAAGCAAGAGTCGACTCCCAGAGAAATACAAGGCAAAAAGTCAGAGAGCCAATTTCAGACACTGAGTGCCGAGTCGACTCCTGCAAAGCCCGAGTCGACTCCGAGACAGCGCTGCACCAAAAGACAGAAGACAGTGTTTTTGTCTCTGAGACTCGAGTCGACTCCAAGACAGTTCGAGTCGACTCCAAGGCAGCGCTACTCCAAAAAGACAGAAGACTGTTTTTCGGATACTGAGAGCCGAGTCGACTCCGGAACAGTTCGAGTCGACTCCAAGACTGAACGAGCCAAAAGACAGAAGATCGGGAGTTCGGCCTCTGAGCATCGAGTCGACTCCCAGAATTCACGAGTCGACTCGAGTGAGCCAAGTTGAAGAATACATCTATGGATTCCTTGGGATGAGCCGGCTCCAAAAGTGCAAGGTCAGCTCCAGATTTTGGCGAGTCGACTCCGGGTTAAGTCGAGTCGACTCCCAGTCGAGAAGACCACTTTAATTCAAATCTGGAACAGTTGCCGAGCCGACTCCAGAAAAGCATGAGTCGACTCCTGCTACAGCCGAGTCGACTCCAGATCGCGCGAGTCGACTCCGATCCCAACGGGAACTTTGTCAGGAGTTGCAGACTGTGCACAACGGCTCTATTTTTCTCTCTAACGGCTAGATTTCTGGTTCCACGACATGTAAAGCTATAAAATCAAGAGGAGAGCTAGGGGAGACGGCATGGAAGTGGGAGAGAACATTTAGGAAAGAGATTTAGAAGAGATTACAAGGAAAATCTCCCTAAAGCACAAAAGGGCCATTCAAAGCAAAATAGAGAGAAGAAGAGCATCCAAGTGAATCCCAAAGCTTCCTCTTCAACTGTGTGCTGCCTCGGTGATCCTCTACTTCGTGCAAAATCAGAAGAGGATCAAGTGAAGAAGAAGCTGAGTTCCTCCATCTACGAATTAGTTTGAGGGCTTCTTCTCTTTACCTTACTTATTTATATTTGCTATATCTGCTTAAGTGAGAAGCTTGTATTTGTCTTTAAACCTTTGTTTTAATATCTTGTAACTTGATTCAATCAAGAAATTGAATCAAGGGGTTAAGGTTTGTTGGTGAGCCAAAGGAAAAACCAACGGTGTTAGGTTGTGGTTGGTGAGCCTTTGGGAAAACCAACTGGGTTGATTGTGAACCCGAAAAACAATCGTTGTAAGGTTGTGGTTGGTGAGCCTGTGGGAAAAACCAACTGGGTTTGATTGTGAACCCGGAAAAACAATCGGTTGGTTCTAGTCGGTGAGCCTGTGAAAACCGACCGAGTTCGTTGTTATCTCGCAAAACAACAAGTTGGGTTGTGAGCTTGTAAAACAACCGGCTGTAATCTGTAGGATTATAGTGAAATTCCCAAGAGGTCTTGGGGAGTGGATGTAGGTGCTGGGGTGCACCGAACCACTATATGTTTGTTGTGTTTGTAATGATTCTTGTCATTGTCTAACTTACTCACTTACTTACTTAGATAAATTGCTTGCTTAACTTTTATCCGCGCATCCTTTAATTGCCAACATATTCAATCTAGTCACATTCTATACATCAAACTGTTGCTAAGTTTAAATTTCACTGTGCATCTATATAACTTAGCATAATTAATTGAAAAGTTTTAGAAGTAGTCTAAAAGTTTAAAAAGACCCAATTCACCCCCCCTCTTGGGTTGTATCTACTGGGCAACAAGTGGTATCAGAGCAGGTGCTCAAATATTATTTGTAGTCTTAACCGACTAGAGCCAAAGATCATGACAACCCCACATAACGTATTACTTGCTGAGGGACTTTCCACAAACAGACCTCCACTGTTTGATGGATCTAACTATATTCAATGGAAAGCTAGAATGAAAATCTTTACTCAATCACAAAACTATGAGTTATGGAATGTCATAACAAATGGCCTACACACACCCACGAAATTAATTGAAAGTATGTTCGATAAAAATTTGGCTGAACTAAATGCTAAGGCTATGAACCTTCTCTACTGTGCATTTAATAAAAATATTTTCAACCAAATTTGTATATGTTCATCTGCCAAACAAATATGGGATACTCTTGAAGCAACTTATGATATTTCCGAAGAACCCCATGTTAGTTTACTTGAGGATAATTGCAAGACTAACATTGAGCATGCAGGAAATACTCTAAATCAGGAAGAAAAATTCAAAAGCTTCCTAAAGACAAAGAAGAAGAGGAAGGTAGAAGAAAGGAAGAAAGAGATAAAAAGAAAGAAAGCCTTGACCAAGAAAGAGTCAAGCAAGAAATTAAAAGTTAGGAGCAACAATGATGATATTAGCTCCAAGGAACTACAAGAGGTAACTAACTCGTGCTTTATGGCACAAGAAGACAAGGTAAAATCTGAATCTACTCTTACCTCAAATGATTTTCAAGAAGAATTCTCTTATGATGAATTATTAAATGCTTTTCATGATTTGTATGGTGAATGTAGAAAATTAGCGGTGAAGAATAAAAATCTTAAGAAACTAAATCTGAAAATTTCAAAAGAAAGAAATTCTAATGATGAAATACAAGATAAACTAAATTCTGAAAATAAAATTTTAAGGTTAAATTCAGAACAATTAATTCAGAAAAATCAGAATTTAATTAAAGAAAATCAAAACTTAAGTAAAGAAATTAACCAATTGAAGTCTTTTATTAACAAATTTACTGTAAGTTCAGAAAGATTAAAAATGATGTTTGAAAGCCAACATGCTGATTTTGATAAATCAAAATTTGGCTTAACTCCTTCACTTAGCAATGAATCCCTAAAGAAAAAGGTTATCAATTCACCAAGCAAACCATTAAATAAGATAACTTATTTCAAACATGAAAAGAATGGGCATAACAACTTTACCTATCGTTCTAACATAATTAAATCAAGTAGTAAAGTTATTATAATTAAACAAATTTGGATTCCAAAAGGAGCTATATGTCCTAACTCTCAAGGACCCAAGCAAGCTTGGGTACCCAAAATGAAAATATGAGGATGTAGATGAAGGTGTGCCAAGATACCCATGAAACAAATGGAACTTTCATACAAATGAGTGCTCTAGACACACATTAAAGAGTGAAACTTAAAATACACTTATGAAAAGTAATTAAAAAATAATAATAATGAAATCAGTAACCCTTGCATCTCATCATTATTTTTGCTTTAGTATTTGATTAAAATATGAATTGCAAGTATTGATCAATTTTGTGATATAGAAAATACTTTTGAAAATAGTATCAAATCACTTCATTTTATAGTATGATTTACTCACTATTGGATAAGTTGCTAAGAATAACTCTATGAATTCTCTATATGCTTGATTGAGAGTTTTTATCCATGGCATTATTGTTTATCGATCATAGATATGAAAATGTGCACTTGGTATGCCTTTGAATATATGCACTATGAATACCAAGATTAAAGAAACCATCTTTGGGATATAAAATCAACTCATGCTAGTATGTACTTAATCTCAAAAGACCTTGCCATTGGCTTACTTAGAGTATCTTCTGAAAGGTCAAAGGTTACTATGCATGTTAACTAAGGAAACAAACAAAAATCAATTTCTAAATCTAAAGTTGTTGTTTCCAACACTAAGTTTTCAAAAGCTTACATTGGTTTTGTTCTTGGCACTTAAATTGAAATATTTTCTGCATTGGCACAAACTCACAAAAAGGGATCAAATGAAAAAGGTTTGCAAACTATGAAAGTAAAGATCATGGCATAGTGTTGAAAACCAATTTTGTATTAAGTTGTGCACAGAAAATAATATTGAATGCAATTGTTTCTGCACCAAGAACACCATAAGTAAAATAGAGTTAATAGAATTCTTGAAGAAATGAAAAAGACAATTGTGTATGATAGTCATCTACTTAAATATTTTTTTAAAGCTATCATCACTGCTTGTCATACATATGATTTCTATTAGATCTATTTTTGATGAAAACTCCTTTTGATCTTCTGAAAAATAGAAAATGAACTATTGCATATCTTTCATATTTATCAGTAGTATATGTTATACTTGATATGGTTTCTTGAAAGTAATGCCAAATCTGATAGAGATATGTCTATCCTTGGATATCATTCATCAAGCAATGCATATAGAATATTCAATGAAAAGATTTTAGTTGCAGAAATATCAATTCATTTTATTCTTTATGAGACTAATGATTTATTATCAAGATACTAAAATCAAATTATATATGCATATGGTTAATCTTTTACATATAACAATCTGAAAACATGTTAATAATTAGAACCAAATTGAGTTTTTCAGAAATGCACTTAATGAAGAAAAATTGATGACTACTAAAAGACTAAATCAAGAAAAGATGAAATAGATCTTGATGAGATTCTTGTATGATTAGAAGTAAAGATCACCATTATCATTTGCTTGCTTTATGAGCTTTATATTCTATCAAATGAGTGTGTAGAATGGACTCCTATGTGCTTACTTTATTAAAGAAGATATATGTTAAATAACCACCATATTTGAAAACACTCATTACAAATATGATAAAACAATATATGATTTGAAACAAGCATCAAAAGCATGATATAAAAGCTTAAGCAACCTTTTTGATAGAAAGTAATAGTGATAAATCTTTGCATCAAAAAGAAGAATTTGTGATATCTTACTTGCTCAAAGTATACATTGATGACATCATTCTTGGTTCTACTAATGGAGATTTATATGAAGATTTTACTAAGCTCATGCAAGGTGAGTTTGAAATATGTATGATGAATGAATTAACATTTTCTCTCGAACTCCAAATTAAGCCAAACAAGAAAGGGGATCTTCATTGACCAAAGTTAGTCCACAAGAAAACTCTTAATAGAAGATTGGCATGAAGAAGGTATGTCTGTGACCCCATCTTGTAGAATTTGAAAAGGATGAGCAAAGTAGATCTATTGTTTTAAAGCTGTATTGAAGCATGATAGAATAACTATTTTATCATACAGCTAGTAGACCAGATTGTATGCTCATTATGTGCCCTTGTGCAAGACTTCAATCTAACTTTAATGAATCATATTTTATTGATAACAAATAAATCATAATCTGAATTTTGATAGAAACAACCGTTTAAGATAAGTTGATTAAAACTTAGCTAACATGTCTTATTGATAATTATCTTAAGCAAATAGAATATAAGCTAAATTGATTCTGAAAATAAAAAATTGATTTGACCTTGATAAATCTTTCTATTGCCTCACATGCTTGTCCTTGAACCATCTTGGTTAATGAAACTATCTCTTTAGTTCAAGTGATATGTGCTTGCTTATATTTAGGCAATCTCTTGAGTAAAGTGACTCAACATGCAACTATTGTCATATCTTATATTGAGTCATCTAGTTAAAAAATATGTTGGATGAATGACTTTCTTTCAAGAAAGAAAAGGAGTTTGCAGGATCCTTGAGCAAGAAAATGAGAGATTTCAACTTGAAGGACACCTTCATAAAAGGTACAATAAACATTCACATGCAAACAAGAGAGAGGACTTTCTTCAGCCAAAAGGTTACACATAAGAAATCTAGTAGGTATTTGACTTGAAGAATGCAGAATGATTCGGTAATTTTAGATACCTCTCTCATAAATTAGCTGAGCAAAGTCATTAACTTAAATCTTACTATGGCATGAAGTCTTTAATTATTAATTTCTTGATATCATGTCTATATATGTATTGATTGACTTATGCTTTTAGAAATTGTTTCATGGTTTGCTCAAACTAAAATATTCCTTTGCCTATATCATAACCATAAAATACACAAGTATATGCTTAAAATGTTGATTTAAAATAACTTGTGAGAAGCTATGAGTCCATGAGCTTAATGAAAATGTTGTTTGCATGATATACATCTATATGATACATAAGATTATTTCCTTATTCTGCTCTTTCATGTAAATTACTTGAGAATAACAAAAAGAGAGAGAGATAAAGAAAAGAAAATGGATATTATTCAAGAGAAGGCAAGTACTCCAATCTTAAGCAAAAGCAAAACAAGCATAATATATTCGGCACATTTGTGATACTTGTGTGAACATTCTTTTGGAAGGGATAAAATTCGTAATTAATTACACTTAAATAGAGAGAGTTTCAAGTGAACATTTTAACCTTTCTATATTGCTCATCATAGGGATGGTGCCAATGGGGAGGCTAGTGGTAGTACCCGGCACTATTTGACCCAACTATTCGGTGTAGGGCATATTAGGGACGGCACAAGAGGGAGGCTAGTGGTAGTACCTCGTGCCCCTTCCAACTCCACCGGATAGGGAGCAAATAGAGTATAGAGCACAAGAAAGTAAAAATGAATGACAAAGTAAATGAAAGTATAAGAAGAATCAAGTCAAGCTTTAATCACTTGGAAACACACCTTAAGAATGAAATCAGTGCAAGATTATATTTAAATAAGGGGAGTTTATTTGAAAAGAATTGATTTTGGTCCTTGACATGCTTATTCTTAATATTTTAATGCATGACTTAACACGTAATATATTTTGCATGTGGCATGATGCTTTAAATTACGGACTCTCAATATTGTGTAATGCTCCATGCTTAAATAATTTGATTGAATGTTTTATTCTGGTACTATTGAAAAGAAATTTCAGATTTGTCATTCACGATTATCTTTAAAAGTTAAATAGATTTGCAAAAAAAAAAAAAAGAAGAGAAGGATATTTCTATTTTGAATTGATCTTGATCTATCCTTCTACTTGCCTAACTTTGATACATAATGTCCTAATACTTGTTAAAATATCCTCCATTGTGTATCGAAACTCAATATTAAATATAAAGATTCTGAAAGTGCTCTAATGTTATTGAAATATGTGTTTTCAATCATAATGATTTAAGATGAGCTACAATGTGGAAGTTACATATCTCAAATTATGACTTTGAAAGACTCTATTGAAAATCTTTATGAAATTCAGAATCTGATTTTGTATAAAAGCTTAAACTCAATATGATCTCTAAATAAAATCTTAATGTAAGAAAAACAAAATTAATTTTGATGCCTTGGTTGATTGCTCCGATACGCATCCGAAACATATCATTTCTTATCTTTAAAGTACACTAATATTGGTCCAAATGATGTGTCTTTCGATGATCTTGATTGAAAACAAAAATTTCTAAATATATGATTTTATTTTGATATTAAAAAGATTTATTGTGTTTCATGTATACATTGCTGAAAAACTATGATTAAGAAATAGATATCTATAAATATATATACCTCAATGATCATCTATATGTTTTTTTCTCCTACATTCTTAAAGACTTCCATCAGAATATATATAGAGTGAATGATTTTAAAGCTAGAAATATTTCAGCTCACTCAAATGATTCTAAAAGAAAGAAAATGTGAATGCTTTTGAAAGAAACTGAGCTTCAAATGAATCATTTTCTGATTAATATTTCTACACATTTTCTCTAAGATTAAGAGAAAGCATAACTTGTTCTTGAAGGATTAGAAAGAGTAATTGCTACAAATTTTGAATAATGATAGATTACTCTACATTCTCGATATCATAGAATTTCAGTTTTATTCACGTTTATCATTAAAATCTGAAATTCAACAATAGAAAAGAATGATTAAAGAAGAATGCATCTTTTGAGGGGGAGCTTTAGATATTCAGTATCTTTTTATGGATTGATTTTAATGAACCTCATTATATTGCAAGACTTGCTTTAATTATATAATGAGTTTATACCTTGAGATGAGTTCTATAAAGGTTGTCTTATCTCAAACATTGAGTCTTATGAAAATAAGCTGAAATTTATAGAAATTTTTTTTTTGAGATTGACAATTTTACTGAACATTATCTTCAAATTCTAAACTCTTAAATGGAATGATCAATTGAGGGAGAGAAAGAAAATCTCAGAAGGAGAGATCTTATGGAACTTAATCGCATAAATCTATAACTAAAGGAGAGAGAAAGCATACCAAGTGAAAAGTGATCCTAATGCTCTCCAATATGTATCATCTGAAATTTAAATCTGAAAATCTTTATGATACTCCTTGAGGCTTGTTATTTGGTTAATATATCTTATGCATAAATCATGAACCAAATTGCAATTCAAACAGTTGATCTTAAGAGCCTCTAACTTAATAAAAAAGGGGGAGAATAATGTGTTGAATTTTCTTGAGTATCACTTAGAAAATCTATTTTGAAATTCACTAATGAGTCCTAATTGGCTTGCTCCTTAGAACTTCAATTTTGTGCCAATTCCTATTTTTATGTATCAAATTGTGCTTATTTTCTAAAGGAATAAAAGAAAGTCTTTAAGAGAGCTCTAAGATATATCAAAAATTGCATGAATCCATATTTTGGTATTTGTGCCCCAATGCTCTTATTATCATTAAAGAACTTTGAAGTCATTAAGAATTAATGATCCAACATGATGATATGTTTTTCAAGTATATAAGTTTTGATCTTATACTCTGAAAATTAATTAAATTGCTCTCATGTTGATAAAATACTTAATATATTGGGCAAAAGATCTTAAATGAACAAGCTTTCATACTTATTATTGAAGAGAGGTTAGATTTCCATTCGTGCTTTCTTTGAATATCATTCGTGGTACTTCTTGAATTAACTTAAGAAAGATTCCATCTACACTTGAGTTGAAAACTATCCTTGGAATCACATTCGATGTGTTCTGCTCTGAAATTATCTTAATTGACTCTGATCTATGCTCATTAATCTTATTCTAATATTATTGCCTTGAGTTATATGATTCACATCCTTGCAATAATTTGACATGCAAATCAGAGTACAATCAGAAAAAGAAATATTTGAGTATTCTTATCTTTGTGCTTAATGTTTCACTATCTTTTTGATGTTGTCAAAAAGGGGAAGAAATATCTAAGTATATGCTCATAATGCTTTATGTGTTGATTATGTTAAGTTGATTAAATCTAAAGCATTATCATGAAGTATATGTTAAAGATATATATTTTCTACTTTAAACAACTTAGCTATGCACTACTTCTAGAACACAATATATTTTATATTGCATATACTCCAAGTTTTGTCATCATCAAAAAGGGGGAGACTGATGACCCAAAGATTGATTTAAAGATTGATTTTGATGATCACAAAAACCTTGAAGTATAAATACTAATGTTTGTGTTGCAAAGAGAAAAATATTCATTTTGCAAGGAACATAGCAAGCTGGAAGAACACAAGAAGGCCTCCAAAGCTCTCAAGAAAAGTTGGAAGAAAGTTACACTTCATTGGCCCAAGTTTCAAGTTCAAAGGACTCAAGTTGGAAGAGCAAATTCAAAGGAAAATCCAAAAGAATAGTCCTCGAGTCGACTCCTGGATAGTACGAGTCGACTCCAGGGAGTAACAAGGCAGAAACACAGAGAAGCTATTTTGGACCCTAAGAGCCGAGTCGACTCCTGAGGAACTCGAGTCGACTCCAATGGTTGGCAGTTCGACTCCTAAGGAAGCAAGAGTCGACTCCCAGAGAAATACAAGGCAAAAAGTCAGAGAGCCAATTTCAGACACTGAGTGCCGAGTCGACTCCCGCAAAGCCCGAGTCGACTCCGAGACAGCGCTACACCAAAAGACAGAAGACAGTATTTTTGTCTCTGAGACTCGAGTCGACTCCAAGACAGTTCGAGTCGACTCCAAGGCAGCGCTACTCCAAAAAGACAGAAGACTGTTTTTCGGATACTGAGAGCCGAGTCGACTCCGGAACAGTTCGAGTCGACTCCAAGACTAAACGAGCCAAAAGACAGAAGATCGGGAGTTCGGCCTCTGAGCGCCGAGTCGACTCCCAGAATTCACGAGTCGACTCGAGTGAGCCAAGTTGAAGAATACATCTATGGATTCCTTGGGATGAGCCGACTCCAAAAGTGCAAGGTCAGCTCCAGATTTTGGCGAGTCGACTCCGGGTTAAGTCGAGTCGACTCCCAGTCGAGAAGACCACTTTAATTCAAATCTGGAACAGTTGCCGAGCCGACTCCAGAAAAGCATGAGTCGACTCCTGCTACAGCCGAGTCGACTCCAGATCGCGCGAGTCGACTCCGATCCCAACGGGAACTTTGTCAGGAGTTGCAGACTGTGCACAACGGCTCTATTTTTCTCTCTAACGGCTAGATTTCTGGTTCCACGACATGTAAAGCTATAAAATTAAGAGGAGAGCTAGGGGAGACGGCATGGAAGTGGGAGAGAACATTTAGGAAAGAGATTTAGAAGAGATTACAAGAAAAATCTCCCTAAAGCACAAAAGGGCCATTCAAAGCAAAATAGAGAGAAGAAGAGCATCCAAGTGAATCCTAAAGCTTCCTCTTCAACTGTGTGCTGCCTCGGTGATCCTCTACTTCATGCAAAATCAGAAGAGGGTCAAGTGAAGAAGAAGCCGAGTTCCTCCATCTACGAATTAGTTTGAGGGCTTCTTCTCTTTACCTTACTTATTTATATTTGCTATATCTGCTTAAGTGAGAAGCTTGTATTTGTCTTTAAACCTTTGTTTTAATATCTTGTAACTTGATTCAATCAAGGGATTGAATCAAGGGGTTAAGGTTTGTTGGTGAGCCAAAGGAAAAACCAACGGTGTTAGGTTGTGGTTGGTGAGCCTTTGGGAAAACCAACTGGGTTGATTGTGAACCCGGAAAACAATCGTTGTAAGGTTGTGGTTGGTGAGCCTGTGGGGAAAACCAACTGGGTTTGATTGTGAACCCGGGAAAACAATCGGTTGGTTTTAGTCGATGAGCCTGTGAAAACCGACCGAGTTCGTTGTTATCTCACAAAACAACAAGTTGGGTTGTGAGCTTGTAAAACAACCGGCTGTAATCTGTAGGATTATAGTGAAATTCCCAAGAGGTCTTGGGGAGTGGATGTAGGTGCTGGGGTGCACCGAACCACTATATGTTTGTTGTGTTTGTAATGATTCTTGTCATTGTCTAACTTACTCACTTAGATAAATTGCTTGCTTAACTTTTATCCGCGCATCCTTTAGTTGCAAGCATATTCAATCTAGTCACATTCTATACATCAAACTGTTGCTAAGTTTAAATTTCACTGTGCATCTATATAACTTAGCATAATTAATTGAAAAGTTTTAGAAGTAGTCTAAAAGTTTAAAAAGACCCAATTCACCCCCCCTCTTGGGTTGTATCTACTGGGCAACAATACCTCCTCATTAATATACCCATTTAAGAATGCACTTTTTACATCCATTTGAAATAATTTGAAGTCCTTAGAGCATGCAAATGCTAGTAAAAGTCTAATTGCCTCAAGTCTAGCTACAGGAGCAAAGGTTTCATCAAAGTTCAATTTAGAAATTAAATCCATGCTAGCATGCCCTAACCTACGATGCCATAACCAACTAGTCTCATTAACTTTGGGATCCATGGCTACAAGACATTGGCCATCCTTCATGGTGAGATCATCAAGATCTACCATGTAAACATTTCCATGCCTATGTCCCGTAAGTATGATCTCATTGTCAACTGGACTACTAATTATGCATAGTGAAGATTCAAATGACACTTTAAAACCCTTGTCACAAAATTGACTTATACTTAATAAATTATGTTTTAGTCCATTAACTAACAATACATTGTCAATAAATGAGGAGGGTGATATGGAGATTTTACTAACACCAATGATTTGACCTTTTGCATTGTCTCCAAATGTGACTACTCCTCCTTCTTTTGATTTCAAGGTGACGAAGAGACTCTTGTCACCGGTCATATGCCTTGAGCAACCACTATCAAGATACCACATTCTCTTTTTATTCTCCGGCTGCAAGGCATACCTGCAAAATGATCATGTGAAGCTCTTAGGTACCCAAGTTTTCTTGGGTCCTTCGTGGTTAGTGTAGTTGGTTCCCTTAGGCACCCATACTTTAGTTATGTTTTTAGCTTTTACAAATGTACTCTTGTTTGTTTGGATCTTTCTTTGAATACAAGAGTAAGCTTTATGTCCACTTTTTCCACAATGAAAGCATGTAGGTTTTTCAGTTTTGACATCTTTTGCTTTCACAAAGAAATTCTTTAGATACTTTTGTTGCTTGTTAGTTTTATATCCTAATCCGGCTTTATTAAAAACAGCTCTTTGATTTGAAAGTATAAGACTTAATTTTTCAGAGCTTTGTGTAAATTTTTCAACAATTGGTTTGTACTTATGTACCTCATTCTTAAGATTCAAATTTTCTTTAACTAGTTCTTCCTTATCCTTTTTAAGGGATTCAACATGTTGTGCAAGTGAGGTATTATTATCGAGTAGGGATTTTACTTTTAGATTTAATTCCTTAATTAGTGTTTTTGCCGTTTCATTTTCAATGCTAAGTTTTGAATTTTTATTTTCTAGATCAATGGTGTTAATATTTTCAACGCTCTCTTTCTCAATCAATAGATTTTTAATATCATCCTTTAGTTTTAGATTGGAGGCTTTTAATTCTTTATTCTTTGCTCCTAACATACTACAATCACTCATAAGTTCTTGAAAAGCTTCATACAATTCTTCTAAAGTAAAATTTATAGTTGAGTTTTGACATACCTCGTCATCTTCGAATGCCATGAAGCACAAGTTGGCGGTTTCTTCCTTCTCTTCCTCGGAGGAGGATGTGTCACTATCATCCCACGTTGCTTTCAATGCCTTCTTCTTCTTCTTTCCAAAGTGCTTCTTTTGTTGAGGGCATTCGGAACGAATGTGTCCCGGTCTCTTGCAATCATAGCATATGATTGGGTCTCTTTCTTTTTCTTTTTTCTTTTCCAATCATTTCTCCCTCCAAACTTCTTTCTTGGGAAGGGTTTCTTTCTTCTCATGAATTTCTTAAATTTTCTTACTATTAAATCCAAGTCCTCATTTTCGCTTTCTTCTTCACTCTCACTACTTTCTTCTTCACACACACTCGAAGTAGCCTTGAGTGCGATTGTCTTCTTCTTTGGCGCATCTTCTTCATGTTGCTTCATTGTCAGCTCATGCGTCATCAATGAGCCCAATAGCTGTTCGAGTGCCAATGTGTTGAGGTCTTTGGCTTCTACAATCGCCGTGGACCTTCGCTTTCCAAGATTTCGGCAAAGACCTGAGAATTTTGCTCACAAGTTCTTGATTAGTATAAGATTTACCCAAACTCTTTAAACCATTTATTATGTCGGTGAAACGTGTGAACATGCATGTGATGGTTTCATTGGGTTCCATCTTAAATAGCTCATATTTGTGAACTAGAATGTTCACTTTAGATTCTTTGACTTGATTTGTACCCTCGTGGATAACTTCAAGTCTATCCCATATTTCCTTGGCAGAAGTACAGGTTGAAACTCTATTGAACTCATTCACATCTAGAGCACAAAATAATGAGTTCATGGCTCTAGAGTTGAGTTGAACCATCCTATTATCATTCTCATCCCAATCCTCCTCAGGTTTGGGAACTTGAATGCCATTAACCATGTGAGATGGTTCTTGTGGTCCCTTAACTATAACCCTCCACAAGGCATAATCTTGTGCTTGAATAAAGATCCTCATTCTAGTCTTCCAATAGGTATAATTTGTCCCATTGAAGAGTGGAGGTCTATTGGTTGCCTACCCCTCAGCAGGAATATTGTTGAAGGGTGTTGCCATCTAGATCTTTAGCTAAGACGGTTAGGTCTTCAAGAAATATACAGAGCACCCGCTCTGATACCACTTGTTGCCCAGAGATGGTCACCCAAGAGGGGGGTGAATTGGGTGTTTTAAAACTTTTTGTCTAATAAAACACACAAATGTATGAGCTAAAGTAAAAATAAAGGTATGAAAACAGACAATCGCAAACACAAGCTTTTATAGTGGTTCGGAGCTTCCACTGCTCCTACATCCACTCCCCAAAGCACCTTTGGGAATTTCCACTATAATCCAAGATTACAGTACGGTAGTTTTGCGAGTGCACTACCCAACTCGTTGTTTTACACCGGGCTAACAACGAACCCCTAAAACCCCCCAATTTCACCTAGGCTTGGGACGCCTTTCCCTTGTTCCAAGTCCCTTGACTGGAACAAGCACAATATTGAAAAAGTTTTACAAAGATTTGAAAGCTCTAAATAAGCAAATATAACAATGATAAACAATGAAACCCGGAAGAAACCCTTTTAGCCCGTTAGAAGCGTGGAAAATGGTGGTTCTTCCGATGTGGATCGCGTTGGCTTGAATGTGAGCTTTGAATGCCTAGCGGAAGAGAGTAGTTGAGCACGAAATCACTTGGGAAGCTTGAAGGCACTTGATTTCTTCACTTGAATGCACTAACTCCCTTGAACCTCTTTTTCTTTCTTCTCTCTTGAATGATCTTTGTGTTGGGTTTTTGAGAAGTTGTTGGAAAGCACTTAAGAGCTCCCTTTTTATAGCCCAAAAAGCAAATATAGCCGTTAGAGATAAAGTTAAAGATATTTGAAATTCAAACCAAACCTGCAAAAGTTGTCAGTCGCGTCCCAGGCGCTCCGGAGACGTCTCCGCTTCATCGCGAGACGTCTCGGCTGTAAGATTTTACTTTTGACGATGTTTGGGGTCGACTCGGCGCTTTACGGGGGCGACTCCGATGATGAACGGTTTGAATTCTTGTTTTTTCTGTTTTTCTGAGAGGGTCGCCTCGGCGCTTTACGGGGACGTCTCGGCTTGTTTGCGCTTTTTGCATGGGGACGACTCCGCTACCTTGGGGACGACTCCGCCGTTATATCTCCGAAAAAACATGTCTTCTGGAATTCTCTGAGAGAGTCGACTCCGCTCTTTCAGGGGGACGTCTCCGCTGCCTTATCACTGAAAAAGACATCCTCTGGAATACCCTGAGAGAGCCGACTCCGCTACCTCGGGGACGACTCGGGAAGTCTGCTTTTTACTTGCGGGGACGACTCCTCGTCCTGTGGAGACGGCTCGCGCGCATCTCTTGAAATCAGCCTTTCTGCCGCCACTGAGAGAGTCGACTCCGCTACTGAAAAGTCGACTCCGACCCTGCGAGACGCCTCGCCAGGTGCGAGGACGTCTCCCGACGTACCAGTTCTTCCTGTTTGTGCCAGAGACGTCTCTGGGACAAACCGGAGACGTCTCGGCTGTCCCTGATCTGTTTTCTTCAACTTAAAAAATTCTTCAATAAATTCATAAAAATTATGGGAACTTGCCTAGACATTTCTTAACAATATTCTTAATTAAACACCTAAAATTCTCAAGTAAATTATTAAGATAAATGGAATTATACTCTAGTGTTTTGTATTCATCAAAATCCATTAGGGGGTCAACACCTATGCTCGGGTTCCTCATACAAGCCCGCTGATCTTTGACCATAGGTAGCCCTTTTCGATGTACTTGACTAAATTCACTTGTTGTTGTTTTTTTTATAATAAATATAGGATAATAGTGAATTAGATAGGTATGATTCATCAGGACTCAAGGTTGCTACCAGACTTAACAACATAGTGTTGAGCCTAACCTTTAGAAGTGCAGGCCATGTGTGTTGTGAAATTTCAAAGTAAAAATTATCTTACAACTCACTAAAAGAACTTTTAATGAAAAGAACTGAAATTGTCTTACACCTAACTAGTCATTGGGCTTTTTAGATTTTATGTACTTTCGTGTGTTTATCATTTCAGCACTAAAACATAGAAACTAGGTTTTTTTTGGGATAAATTTATTTAAAAATATAAAAAATTTCTTCAAAAATTTGAATCCTATACCCTCCAACCTAGATCAGACATTGTCCTCAATGTTTTTTTAAATATATATTATATATATTTTTATTATTTTTTATTATTTTTATTTGTTTTAGTTTGGACGAAAATATAATGCAGATGGAGGATAGAAGTATTTTACCTTAATTGCATCAGTTTTATGAGGACTCCTGCTAAGAAATTAGAAATATGCAATAAAAAAAAATTATGCAGAAATAAGCTACGAGAATTGGGTTGCCTCCCAATAAGCGTTAAGTTTAACGTCTTCAGCCAGACGCAGCACATCCTTATCAAATCATACCGAGTTCATGTCGAGTTCTCCAAGGAAGAAAATTTGTGGGGGACTGATTGTCGAGCAAGAAGTTGATTGCTTCTATGGCCTTGTCTATATCAAAGTCAAAATGGGCCAAGCATGTTTTCAGAAGGCCATCTGCTAAAATATAGGAAAGATTTTCTTCTACAAGATCGTCCATTTTATCTATTAGGAAGCACTCAAACTTTCTTTGCGGGTTGATCAGAGCACGAAATATATTTAAACTTGACCTTCATATTCCCAAAGGATATAATTCATCACCCCAGTTCTACAATTTATACTCGCATTGGCTGTAGCTAAAAAGGGGCGCCCAAGGATCACGGGGATTTGTTTCTTAGGATTAGGCTCATGTTTCTATATCAAGGACGATAAAATCTACTAGAAAATAGAATTTTTCTACCTTGACAAGAACATCTTCAATTATCCCACGTAGTGTTTTTACAGATCGATCAGCCAATTGAAGGGATACCGAGGTTGGTTTTAACTCACCTAATCCAAGTTTCTCATAAACTGAGTAAGGTAAAAGGTTGACACTTGCCCTAGATCTAAGAGTGCTCGATTAATGAAATTATTTCCTAAGACACAGGAGATGGTGGGAGCACCAGGATCTTTGAATTTCGAAGGGGTGTTGTGTTGGATAATAGAACTCACTTGCTCAGTTAGGAAGACCTTTTTAGGCACATGTGTCCTAGATTGACTTGTTCGAGGCACTTAAACAGAAATTCACATAAATTTGCCTGAAATACTAGATTGAATCATTAGTACAACATAAATATACTCGAATGTTTTGAGCTCATCAAAATCAAATAGGGGTATAATCAATCACTCCACAATCCTCCCTCTTTTTGATTGATGACAAAACATTGAGTATTTGTAAAGTTAATTGCTCATCCAAGAAGTGATTCATAACGAAGTTTTGAAATGAATTCAAATGTCTAGTTATTTAATTTATCCAAAATTGAAAGGTATGAGTCAGTAAACTCTGAAATTAAAGCTTCCCCTTTCATTTGGAATATATACGCTTCAAAATATGCAATCAATTGTTTGGCTATATGTATTTAATGAATTTGCTTTCTTAAAAAAAAAATTTAGATTCTCCCCTCAACATGTGCATTCAATTTTGTTTGAGTCTTGTTCAAGTTTTCTGAATTTTCTTTTAATATTTTAAACTTTGAGCTTAAGTTCTTACTTTCAGAGGAAAAATCTGACATTTGTTCTTGAATATGATTCAACTAATCTCCGAATATCCCTTGAATAGATTCTGGAGATTACTCCTTGAGGAGCCCCAACAGAGAGATAATGAGCCTCGAGGTATCGAATCCACTTAGAACAAATCATATTTTGCTTTAAGAATGTTCTTGTTTAGTGATTCCCTTTCATTCAATTATCATATTTTCTTCCCTTTTTGTCATCATAGCAAAAAGGTGAAGCATCAAAGAATCAATGTAAAGGCACATAACACATAAAGTCATAACACAAAAGGCACAATGCTCAATTTTTCAGAAAATGACTTCAGTTCATTGATTACAAAATTTGAGTACATTGATTGAAAGTCCAAAAGGACTTTACATGATAACATAAAAACACAAATCTAAGGACGTCTAGTAGAAGAAGATGATGCGCCCATACTCCGCCACTGAGCCTGCAAAACCAAGCTCATTCCTTCAGAGACATTCCCTAACTGTGCAATGATCTCTGAAGTCGCCGTAGCTTGTGTTTGGGTTAGTTGGGTCACATTTTCATTGATTGCATCCAGCTTGTCTATCAATGCATTTGCGAGCCTTTCTGCACCTTGACTTTGCCTCAGCAGTTCTGATCTAATAGTATCTCGCATTGCCTCGTGTCCTCCTTAATGGTTGTGAGGCTCAAGTACTGACCCTATACTAGACTCCTCAAGCTGGATAGTTCTTCCTTAACTTCGGCTACCATCATGGAGACTGCTACAGTGGAGGGGGTGAGGTCAGTGGAGGGTGCACTGGAGGTACCTCTGAGTTCCCTCACTATGTCATCCCTCAACTCTCGGAGCTGCTCAGGACTGATCCTGACCTCTAGTGGCTGCTGAGGTGGTGGCACTGTGGAAGGTCCAGCAGAGGTCAAGGGCTCGGCAGTGGATGAGGGATCAGCTGTGGATGGGAAGGTGGAAGGATCTGTGGAGTGGTCCTGATCATGGTCAGAGATAGGTGAGTGATGAGTAGTGGGGTCAGATGGTATGGATGTGGATAACCTCCTAACCCAAGTACCCTCCACCTTGTGGAAGCCCATCCGGTGGAGAGTCCCCTCACCCATATGATCTGTATATCTGAGTGAGCGAGAGGGTTCCCCCTCAGGGATAGGAACTCCTAACTTCCTAAAGATGAGTGTCAAGAGCATGCCGTAGGGGAGACTCAACCTAGGCTTGTCTAGGGGTTCATAAAGGTAGCTGTAGATAAGTTTTGGGAAGTTGAGGGGAATGTTATGTAGAATGTAGAACATCAAGGCTAGGTCCCTCTCAGAAATGAAATCAAACCTGCCGGTTTTAGGGAAGAGAGTCCTAGATATGATGTTTAGGAGGAGTCGCATTTCAGCTGAAAGCTGATTTGCAAACACCTCCTCTATGGGGGATTGTGGTGGTCTCCCTAGGATGGCCGTAAGGGCCTCTATCCTATCAGTAGGATGTGTGGGAGCAATCTCCTCTCGGGAGAGGTGGAGGACTCGAGCAATGAATCCTCCGAAACAGAAATAGGACATTTGCTACAGTCCCTTGGATACCACCGCCACCCCGTGTGACGGTCCCATAAAATTTCTTAACTAGCCCTGGGTAAGTAGGGAGGTCAAGGGAACAAAAATAATCTAGACCTTGGGCCCTAAGGTGATGCCCTAAGGTGAACCCTTCCTGGAAGAGGAAGTCGAAGTTGACCTTCCTCCCAGTGGAGACAACCATCCCGGCGCACGAACGCGAGGGAGTCGGCCTAGGCGGAGAGGGAACCGGAGGTGGTGGCCTCACGGGTTCATTCCGCACCTTGGACTATCTCTCGGCGCCGCTCGCTGCAAAGGGTCTCTTCCGGCAAGGAACGACAGCTTTCCTAGGCATTTTCGACCTAATACGAGTGGAAACATGGGAAAAAGGGAAGAAATAATGGAGAAAGGACGAAGAAAAAGGTCGGAGACGTTGTCGGAGACGACTCTAGGGTATTTGGAATAGTGGCAGCCGAAAAGAAAGTTTGGAAAAAACGTTTCGATTAGGGTTAAAAGACGGGTTCCCGACCTCGAGTCGACTCCAGTAAAGCGCGAGTCGACTCCTGAATATGCGCGAGTCGACTCGAACTCTGGCACATAGCCAAAATCTCAGTTAAATCCGTGCCAATAGAGAGAGATATGGAAATCTTTAGAACTTAAGGAATGATTTGATGACCATAGACAAGAAATCCTATATCCAACATAAGCTAATCATCAAAATCAATGAATTAGAGGAGAGTATCACAAGAATGGATCAATCACTCCTAACCCTCTTCTAAGAATACAAAATCGATCTTCACTCAAGGGTTTTGTGAAGATATCAGCAAGTTGATCATCAGTACAAACAAATTCAAGTATCACATCACCATTTAATACATGATCTCTTATGAAGTGATGTCTTATCTCAATATGTTTAGTTCTTGAGTGCTGAATTGAATTTTTAGTTAGATTTATGGCACTTGTATTATCACAATTTATAGGAATCTTATCTTGTTTAATGCCATAATCTTCAAGTTATTGCTTGATCTACAAAACTTGAGCACAACAACTCTCGGCAGCAACATATTCGACTTCCGCCGTAGATAGTGCAACCGAGTTTTGTTTCTTACTAAACCATGAGATTAAATTCTTCCCTAAAAGTTGACATGACCCGCTGGTGCTTTTTCTATCAAGTTTACAACCAGCGAAGTCGGAATCAGTGTACCCTATTAAGTTTATGCTTGATTCTTTAGAGTACCATAGACTTATATTTTTTGTTCCTATTAGATATTTAAAAATTTTCTTAACTGCAATTAGGTGTGATTCCTTAGGATTAGATTGATATCTAGCACACATGCATACACTAAACATGATCTCAGGTCTACTTGCTGTAAGACATAATAATGATCCTATCATACCTGATTCATCTTTGTCTAGTTTGCATGATGAGCTCATGGGAGTGCCAATTGACTTGTTTCCATCCATATCAAAGTTCTTTAGCATTTTCTTGATGTATTTAGCTTGATTGATGAAAATTCCTTCCTTAGATTGTTTGATTTGAAGTCCGAGGAAGTAATTCAGCTCTCCCATCATGTTCATCTCAAATTCACTCTGCATTAATTCAGTAAACTCTTCGCAAAGACGATTGTTAGTAGCACCGAAAATAATATCATCTACATAAATCTGCACTACTAACATATCTTTGTTTTTCTTTTTCAAAAATAGGGTTGTATCAACATTTTCTCTAGAAAATTTATGGTCTAATAGAAATTTGCTAAGTCTTTCATACCATGCTCTAGGGGCTTGTTTTAGACCATAAAGTGCTTTATTTAGTTTATAAACATGATTGGGGTATTGATGATTTTTAAAATCAGGAGGTTGTTCTACATAAACCTCCTCATTAATATACCCATTCAAGAAAGCACTTTTTACATCCATTGGAAATAATTTAAAATCTTTAAAACATGCAAATGCTAGTAACAGTCTAATTGCTTCAAGTCTAGCCACAGGAGCAAAGGTATCATCAAAATCTATACCTTCTTCTTGATTATAACCCTTTGCTACTAGTCTAGCCTTGTTCCTAACCACAACTCCATTTTCATCAAGTTTATTTTTGTATATCCATTTAGTTCCAATTATTGAATATTCAGTGGATCTTTCTACTAAGTTCCATACTTTGTTTCTTGTAAATTGGTTTAGTTCTTCTTGCATAGCATTTATCCAATTTACATCATTCTCAGCTTCTTCAATGTTTTTAGGTTCTAAATGTGAAACAAATGCAAGATGATTATTTAAGTTTCTAAGAGAGGCTCTAGTTCTAACAGGTTGAGATGGATCATCTAAGATTAACTCTTTAGGGTGACCGTGAGCATACCTCCAAGCCTTTGTAAGCCCATGTTCAGCAATTACCTCTTGGCTTGTTGAAGTCTCTTCAATTTACTTCGGTTCATCCTCTTGTAAGGTCATGTCATCCATCTTTTCCTCAAGTATCCCTGTATCATCATCAAAAGCTACTCTCTTGCTAGAAGAAGCATCATTAGTCTCATCAAAAATAACATGAATAGATTCTTCAATAACAAGAGTTGTTTTGTTGAAGATTCTATATGCCCTACTTAATGTAGAGTATCCCAAAAAGATACCTTCATCAGATTTAGAATCAAATTTTTTTAAATTATTTTTGCCATTATTATGAATAAAACACCTACAACCAAAAACATGAAAATAGTTTACTTTGGGCTTTCTATCTCTCCAAAGTTTATAAGGTGTTTTCTTTATAATTGGTCTCAATAAAACTCTATTTAGTACATAGCATGATGTGTTAATAGCTTCACCCCAAAAATACTTTGGAAGATCACTTTCACATAGCATGGTCCTAGTCATTTTCTCTAGGGTCTATTCTTTCTTTCCATCACTCCATTTTGTTGTGGAGTCCTAGGTGCAGAAAAATTATGAGTTATCCCTTTTTTGCTTCAGAATTTTTTAAATAGATGATTTTCAAATTCTGTTCCATGATCACTCCTAATAGCTATAACTGAAGCATTTCTTGCATTAGTCACTTCCTTATGAAATTTCTTAAATACTAAGAATGCTTCATCTTTATGAGCTAAAAATATGACCCATGTGTATCGAGAAAAATCATCTATAATGACAAGACCATACTTGTTTCCACCAAGGCTTGTGGTCCTAGTTGGTCCAAAAAAGATCCATGTGAAGTAGCTCAAGGGGTCTAGTAGTAGATATACAATTTATAGATTTAAAAGAACTTCTAAATTGTTTGCTAAATTGACACGCTTCACAAATTTTATTTTTTTCAAATTTTAGCTTTGGCAAACCAATCACAGAATCTGTTTTAACTAATTTAGATATTGTATCCATACTTGCATGACCTAATTTACGGTGCCATAACCAACTTGCATCATTGACCTTAGTATCACTAGCTACTAAGCAGCGGCTATTTTTGGCAAGATCTTCAAGATCTACTATATACACATTGTCACGTCTTAGTCCTTTGAACACTAAGCTATTGTCAATTGAGTTGGTTATGATGCATAAAGATGGCTTAAACAGAACATCAAAAACTCTATCACATAATTGACTAACGCTAAATAAGTTATGCTTAAGACCATTTACAAACCGATCATTATCAACAAAGGTTGAAGGTGTGATTTGTATTTTACCGATACCAATGATGTGACCTTGGTTATTGTCTCCAAAAGTCACCGCACCTCCTTTTTTTGACTCTAAGGTGAAGAATTTCTCCTTGTCACCCATCATGTGTCTTGAGCAGCCACTATCCAAGTACCAATAGTTTTTATTGAGCTTGGCTGCAAGATACTTCTACACAAAGGAAATCATACAATTTTAGGTACCCAAGTTTTCTTGGATCCTTTAAGGTTAGTTATGTTGGTTCCTTTTGGAACCCAAATCTTTTTAATCTTTCTTTTAGCTTCAGTTTTTCTATGGTTACATACATTAGCTTTATGTCCTACTCCACCACAACAAAAACATGTTACATTTTTAGTTTTACTTTCAACGGCTTTTACAAAGAAGTTTTTAAGAAATTTTTGCTTGTTCTTAGGCTTATACTCTAAACCGACTCTATTAAATACAGCTCTTTGACTATTAAGAATCATTTCTAGTTTTTCAGAACTAAGGTAAACTTCTCAACAATAGGTTTATATTTTTCAAGTTCTTTTGTTAAGTTCAGTTTTTCTGTTTTTAGTAAGTTTAAGATCTTTTGTAAAGTTATCTTTTAGAGTTGATTACTGTTTTTAAGTTCTGAAATTTCTTAGTTAGTCTTTCTTTATCTTTAATTAAAGTATTTTTTTGAGTTAGCAATTTGCTTGTTTTAAGTTCTAAGTTTTCTTTGATGATAGAGTCCTTATCCTTAATTAATTTATCTTTTATGAATGTAAGATTGATTAGTTAGCTTCAATTCTTTGTTTTTAAGGTTTATTGTCTTATATTCATCCATTAGTTCATTAAAGGCATCATACAATTCATCAAAGTAAAATCTAAATGTTTTCAGATATTACCTCATTTTCGTTTGCCATAAAGCAAAATTGGCTTTTCCTCTTGTTCCTCTTCGATGATGATGATGATTTATCGGAGTCAGTCCAGTGGTGACAAGAGCTTTCTTCTTCTTGTGTTTGTTGCCTTCTTCAGCAAGGGACAGTCGACTCTGAAATGCCGGCTTCTTGCATTCATAGCATCCGTTCCCTCACTTTCCTTTTCCTTACCTTTATCCTTGTTGAAGGAACTCGAGGAACTCTCTTCTTCTATGAAGGGCTTCTTCGATTGATGAATCTTCTGAATTTTGCACAAGAAGAGCCTCTTCTTCATCTTCCTCATTGTCTTCTTCTTCACTGCTGCTACTGCAAGAAGATCCTTGTTAGAAGAAGTAGACTTGAGGCAATTACCTTTTTCTTATGGAGGATTCTTTCTTCACTGTGTTGTTTCATTGTGAGCTCATGTGTCATTAGAGATCCAAGAAGCTCCTCGAGTGGCAGCTTGTTCAAGTCTTTTGCTTCTTGGATTGCCGTGACCTTGGCTTCCATGACCTTGGTAAAGAGCGAAGAATTTTTCTGACAAGGTCACTGTTAGTATAACTTTTGCCAAGGCTTTTTAAGCCGTTGACAATATCAGTAAATCTAGTGAACATGCAAGAGATGGTTTCATTAGATTCCATTTTAAATAGTTCATATTTATGAACTAGCATGTTTATTTTAGATTCCTTGACTTGATTTGTGCCCTCGTCACTTCAAGTCTATCCCATATCTCTTTTGCAGAATTGCAAGTAGAGATTCTATTGAATTCATTATGGTCCAAGGCACAATAAAGAACATTCATTGCTTTGGCATTTAGTTGTGCCTTCCTTCTATCATTATCATCCCAATCTTTTTCAAGCTTGGGTATAGCAATGTTATCTACATAGATAGAAGGAATATATGGTCCATTAATTATGATGCTCCAAACATCATAGTCTTGGGCTTGGATAAATATCCTCATTCTAGCCTTCCAATAGGTGTAGTTAGTTCCATTGAACAATGGAGGCCTATTGGTGGATTGCCCCTCACTAAGAAAGATCCAAAAGGGGTTGTCATTTTAATCTTTTACTCTTTTGGATTGGAACACCAATCAATATAAGAGCACCTGCTCTGATACCACTTGTTGCCCAAGGAGACAACCCAAGAGGGGGGGTGAATTGGGTTTTAATTAAATATGACCAATTAAAAACTATGATAGTAATTAACTAAATCTATTGCAAGCAAATTATTTACTAGATGAAGTGATGAAAGAGAGAAAGAGACACACCAATACAAACACAGAAGTTTATAGTGGTTCGGAGCCAACTCTTGCTCCTACGTCCACTCCCCAAGCGCACTTGGAGTTCACTATAATCCCTAGGATTACAGCCGGTTGTTTTACAAGCTCACAACCCAACTTGTTGTTTTCACGAGATCACAACGAACTCGGTCGGTTTTCACAGGCTCACCGACTAGAACCACCCGATTTTTTTTCGGGTTCACAATCAAACCAGTTGGTTTTTTCCGGTTCACCAACCACAACCTTACACCGTTGGTTTTATTTGGCTCACCAACAAACCTTACAACCCTTGATTCAATCCCCTGATTGAATCAAGTAAGAAAAAAAGTTTGGGATTTCACAAAAAAGCTTCTAAAAAGCAATGTGAAACAATAAATAGCAAAGTAAAGTTAGAAGCCCTCAAACAGATTTTAGATGGGAAAGTAGGGGCTTCTCGATTTCTGAGTCTCTCTTGAAGCTGAAGATGGAGGACAGTAGTAGAGCCTTGAATGCGAAGGAAGCACTTTCGGATTTGAGTTGAATGCACTTCTTTCTTCTTTTCTTGTATTACTCGAGAAGCTCTGGTAGGTTGAAATGCTTTAACTTAATGGAATAGCTCTCTTGTATGCTACTTGTTCACTCTGGCTATTTAAGTGGTTCCTTTCGAAAACTAGCCGTTAGAATGATTTGGAGCCGTTCTGTCCCGTCTGCACATCCTGACAATGTATCCGTTGGGATCGGAGTCGACTCGTGCGATCTGGAGTCGACTCGGCTGTTGCTGGAGTCGACTCGCTTTACTGGAGACGACTCGCCACTGTTCAGGATTTGAATTAAAGTGCTTGTCCCGTCCTGGAGTCGACTCGGACCAAACTGGAGTCGACTCGCCAACATCTGGAGATGACTCGGGCACTTAGGAGTCAGCGTTCTCAGGGTTCAGAAACCATCTTTCTGTTTTTCTTCCTCGAGTCGACTCGGATTTCTTGGAGTCGACTCGGCTGTCTTGAGAGGCGACTCGAGATCTTCAGGAGACGACTCGTTCTCAGAGCCGAAAAATGATTCTCTGTCTTTTGAACTGACTGCCTCGGAGTCGACTCGCCTTGTTGGAGTCGACTCGGCTGACTTGGGGTCGACTCTGGACACTTGGAGTCGACTCGTTCACAGGATTCCGAATTGGTTCTCTGCCTTTCAGACTGCTTTCCTCTGGGAGTCGACTCGGACATAACTGGAGTCGACTCGCCAAACGTCGGAGTCGACTCATAACCTTCTGGAGTCGACTCGGTAACAGGGTCTAAAATCCATCGTTCTATCTTTCTGTCTGTTACCCTTTGGAGTCGACTCGGAACCGTCGAGAGTCGACTCGGCAAGCATCAGAGTCGACTCGAAACCTTTTGGAGTCGACTCGCTGACAGGGTCTGAAATTTTCTTTCTGTCTTCTGTCTGTTCTCAGTCGGAGTCGACTCGTAGTGTACCAGAGTCGACTCGAGCTTGTGCCAGAACCTCTAAAACACTTGGAGTCGACTCGTAATCTTTCGGAGTCGACTCGAGCTTCAGACTTTGGTTCAAACTGAGTTCAACACTTAGCCAAATTACTTTAAACCAAAGCTCGAGGCACTTATAAAGAAATTCACATAAATTTGTCTGAAACACTAGATTGAATTCATTAGTACAACATAAAATATACTCAAATGCTTTGAGCTCATCAAAATCAAATAGGGGTATAATCAATCACTCCACAGAAAGCATCGGGGTGAAAATTACCAATGCTTAAAAGCATCGGTAAAGGCTCTAAAAAGCATCGAAAAAGCCTTTCTTTTTTGTAGTGTTTTTATTAGAAATAATAAATAGTGATGATATTTTTATGATTTGCTAAATATTGCACATGTCTTTAACTAATACTTGCATAATCATGGATAATAGTAATTGCGGTATCAAATACAAACTCATAAATATGGTTGTGGCACAATTATAGATCCAAAAATTCTGTAATAATATGCAACACTTCTCACATAATCATTCAAATTTAATGATTTTGAAACACCAAAACATGGCATAGTACAAAATGCAGCTTTGATCACAACTAAGACAACATTTTAAATTTTCCTTAAATGGAAGAGGAAGGCTCCCACAATGGTTAAACTAGGCCCAATGGGGTCCAACATGGCTGAACTGGGCCCAAGTTTGGCCCACAATGAGCTTGGCCCAATGGGGCCCAATGTGGCTGAATTGGGCCTAAGTTTAGCTCACAATGGGCACGGCCCATAGGGCCCAAGTGGCTGAACTGGGCCCAAGTAGGGCCCACACTGGGTACGGCCCCAAGAGGGCCCACCATAGCTGAACTGGCCCCAAGTTAGGCCCACATTGGATACGATCCAACTGGGCCAACACAGCTGAACTGGGCCCAGGGTGCGCCCACAATGAGTATGGCCCAACTAGGCCCAACATGGCTGAATTGGGCCCAACATTGAACAGGGCCCAAGGTTGGCCCAGTTCAGCCCACGATGGGCCTCTTCTTCCTAACACTTCACGAACAAGGAAGAAGGAAACTGGGAGAAGGAAGGAGCCAGCGGGGTAGCTAGCCTAGGTGGCCGGAAGCCGTCGCCCGATCGACGGCCAGCCGACCGCAGTGACGGCGGCGGCGATCGACATAAAGAAGAGACCGAGAGTGGTCTCGGTTTTGGGGCCAAAACAGAGGAAGAAGTCAAGGCTATGTTGGCAACAGAACGAAGGCATGGAGAAGGAGAACTCACTGGCGAGTGGCAAATAGGGAGATCTCGGTTGCAGCTGCTCAATCCGGCAGTCCTGAGGTGGCAGCGACGGTGCTCGAAGCCGAGAGGGTGGATCTTGGAACATAGTATTCGAAAGAAATAGAGGGGGAGAAGGGAAAGAGAGCTTGGTGGAGCTCAAGGCGGTGGCCGGAGGTGAGGAAGGAGGAGGAGGAAAGGGACGAGGAGAAGACTCGAGGGTGGATTAGGGTGGCTTGATCTCTAGGAGGAGGAGGAATTCTTTTTTATATAGAATTACTTTGAACGGCTCACCGCCGCGATTCTCGCAGCGGTTGAGTGTAATCAACGGCCGCTCGTGCTGCAGCGGAGCGACCACGGAGCGGCCGCGGAACACCCGCAGTGCCTCTGCTCCCATTGTTCTCGAAGAAGCCGAAGCGGATCGCGATTGCGCTCCTCTGCCCCAGCTCCTTCCAGGCGGCTTTAGCCCATTATTCTTACATATTCCATAGCCTTGCTGACATTTTGATCGAATTTGTATCAGAAGACTTTGTTTGGTAAGTGCCTATTTGTAGGGTGTAGTTTTGGATGCATGGTTACTTTTATGGTCCACTTGTACAATTAGTTTTATGAATTTAGGTTTTTTACATATAAATTTAATCGATTTCATCTTGGAGCCTCATCAATCATAATTTAATATTCATCAGTCCTATAATTCTTATATTGATCAGTCATTTTGTGGCAAACTTGTTTTGTATTTCATATTGCAGTCTTTTATTTGGATGGTACAGCTAATGTAGCATTTAAGTTCATATTTGCATTTGTTGCCTATCTGATACATGCCCTAAGCCCGGGGCACTCATATGTTACTTTTGTTATGACCATAGAGATCTTTGACAGGAAAAAGCAAGGCACGGCACCGCCCGGGGGTTTTGGAGATCTAAGTTAATTAAATATTTCTATATTACAAATTCAGGAGCTTCTTGAAGACTTATGCGTAAAGAGTACAAAGCTTCTCCACAACATGTTTCATGATTGTTGGACATTTAATGCAATACGAAAAGAAATGAAGACTTTTACATTACTTTGATTGAATTAATTGAAACAGTAAGTTTTGCAAGGGCGTTTGAGATCCAGTGCAAGCAGTATGGACCAAAAATCATGGTGCACATTGCATCACCGATTATGTACGGATACATCTTCCGCAAGTTTTAAAACTATTGAGCTTGAGGCTTATCCCCTTTTTAAAACTACTGAGCTTGACGCTTGTCCCCTCTGCTAGCCAATGAAACAAAACTTTGCTTTGTTGTGGAATGCTTTTGTGGAAGAATCAATCTATCAAATGGGCTCTAAAATAGAGCGAAAGCAAAATAATAACTCAGCTTGATTCAGTCATGGCACTAGCCTCAGTCTGATTCTTAACACTTTCTATGAATTGATCCATAATTTGTAATAATTCAGAGACTCATCCAGAATGTCTAGCCATTACACTTGTCTAAATTTAATGGTTAAGTTTTTCTATAAATTGATCCATAATTTGCATCAACTCAAGACCTCATCCAAAAAAGCTATCTAGAAGGCATGTTCTAGATCCTTTAGCCCCGTAAAGGTATCTAGGACCTATTGATGCACAGTTGTTGTAGAATTAAAGATATGCTAAATATAGTAGGGTAAATCAAAAGAATCCAATAAGATTTGACTTAGCTTATTTCTATAAAAGATTGACTCAAGATTTCAAATAGCGTAAACTATAAGATTTATTATTACATGTTACTGGTGCTTCGGAGCCATCAAAAAGTTCAGAAGAAAATAGCCCCCCTGGAGGTGTAATTTGAGAACAACCATCCAGTTTACTCTACATATGATCTTCTTTATTTATTAATTTATTCTCTTTTGATATAAGAGTAGAGGATGTTGTGTCATAAATAGTTCTCGTTTCAATTCGTAAAGGATCATAGAAATTTCACAAAAAAAATAAAAAAAATAAAGTGACACTCCTCAACATTGGACATTTCTGAGGGGCACCCCTCATCACCTAGGATATCAGGAGGGTAACCGTGTGGTCCATAAATTAAGGATGTCCACCTTAGTTTTTTTTCTTTGATGTCACTGATTATGTACGGATATATCTCCATAGATTTTAAAACTATTGAGCTTGAGGCTTGTCCCTTTTGCTAGCAAATGAAACAAAACTTTGCTTTGTTTTGGAATGCTTTTGTGGAGGAATCAATCTATCAAATGGGCTCTGAAATAGAGTGAAAGCAAAATAATAACTTCAGCTTCATTCAGTCATGGCACTAGCCTCAGTTTGATTCTTAAGGGCTTTCTATGAATTGATCTATATCTGTAATAACTCAGAGCTTCATCCAAAATGGCTAGTCATTACATTTGTCTAAATTTGATGGTTAAATTTTTTTCCATAATTGATCCATAATTTGCATCAACTCAAGACCCCATCCAAGAAAGCTATCTACAATGCATGTTCTGGATCCTTCAGTGCTCTAGAAGTATCCAGGACTTGTCGATGCACAGTTGTTGTCGAATTAAGCATATGCTAAATATAGTAGGTAAATCAAAAGAATCCATATAGATTTTGACTAAACTTATTTCCTATAAAAGATTGACTCATGATTTCAAGTAGCGTAAACTATAAGAACTTTATTATTACATGCTACTAGTGCTTCAGAGCCATCAAAATGTTCAGAAGAAAATAGCCCCCGTGGAGGTGCAACTGAGAACAACCGTCCAGTTTACTCTACATGTGATCTTATTTAATAATTTATTCTCTTTTAATATAAGAGTGATACGCACAGGCTGATCTTGTAATCTGTGAATCCAGCTTTCAAGAAAATTGTTGTCTCCATTCCCACTTTGGTGGGTGAGAGGGAGATGTCTGAGTTGGTGAGAGGGAGTTGTCTAAAGCACTCTGAGACTTATTATTTTTCATCTTTTTTTGATGTATTCACATTAGAAGTATGAGTCATCCGTTGGAGCCAAAAAAAAAAAAAAACAAAAACAAAAAAGGATGTCCCCCCTCAACTTCCCGGTTGATGTCACTGGTCATGACTTTAAGGGATAGATATATCTTCCGTAGATTTTTAAATTATTGAGGCTTGTCCTCTCCATTTGCAAATTGAACAAAAATTTGTTTTATCATTGTTTTGATTTGGTTTTTATGAAAGAATTAGTCTATCAAATGGGCCCTCAAATTGGAGTGAAGGTTAAAATAATAACTCAACTTGACCTCAATCATGGACACTAGTCTCAATTTATTCTTAAAAAAATCTTTCTACGAAATTGATCCATAATTGTTAGTAACTCGGACTCAGAGCCTCATTCAAAATGGCTAGCCATTACACTCGTCTAATTTAATGGTTAAATTTTTTTCAATTAATTGATCGATAATTTGCATCAAAACTCAAGACCCCATCCAAGAAAGCCACCTTAATGCATGTTCTAAATCCTTCAGCCTTGTAAAAGTATCCAACCTATTGATGCATAGTTGTTGTGGAACTGAGCATATGCTAAAGTATAATAGGTAAATCAAATGATCCATATAAGATTTTGACTTAACTTTTTTTTCTATAAAAGATTGACCCAAGATTTCAAGTAGCTAAAACCATGAGAACTTTATTATTACATGCTATTGATGCTTCAGAGCCATCAAAAAGTTCAAAAGAAAATAGGCCCCGCTGGAGGTCTAACTTGAGCAATCAACCGTATTCCAATTTCGACTCTATATATGATCTCTTATATCTGATTATATTTATTCTCTTGATATAAGAGTAGAGGATGTTGTGTCATAAATAGTTTCTTGTTCAATTTGTAAAAGGAGTCATAGAAATTTCACAAAAAAATTAAAATAAAAGTGACACCCCTCAACATTGGGCATTTTCGAGGGGCACTCCTTAACTTTTAAAAATTTCATACCGATCATTTATCATGTTCCAAATCATTCCAAACTGTTTCAAAGTACTTTGTTTTAGTGTAGATAAATACTTGGCTTACACTTATCGCTAGGGTATTAGGAGGGCCAACCGTGTGCGTCTATAAACAAAGGATGTCCACTTCAAGGTCCAACTTCGACGGATGCGTGTTGGATGGTGGTGGGAGGAGGCGTGCGTGCTTCGTGATCAGAGGCGCGGTGTCAGATCTTTGACCATTTCTATTTCTGGGGGTGAAGCTGAGCGGCAGCATGGGCTAGTCTTTGTCATTCCCAACGTGTTATGCGGGCCAACACAGACCTTCTCGAGGGTGACTCAGCTACGGTGATTGGCTGGATCCAAAAGTATATCGGCATGGGGAGTTGCCACCCATTCCTTTAGGATATTCGAGCCATGGTAGGTGACACGTTGCCTTCCAAGCCAAGCACGTCTATAAGGAGGCTAATAGAGCTGCGGATTGGGTGGCCTTGTATGTGGCCGACTACTCTGGGGAAGCTCTCTAGGTTGGTGAGAAGGAGCTATCTAGAGCGCTCCGAGACTTATTATTTTTTGACTTTTTTAGATGTATTCATACTAAAAGTGTATGAGTCATCCATTGTAGCAAAAAAAAACAAAAAAACAAAAACACAGGATGTCCACCTCAGCTTCTCCATTTGACGTCGCTGATTATGTCTTTTAGGGACAAATATATCTTCCATAGATTTTAAAACTATTGAGGGTTGTCCTCCATGTTAGCAAATTAAACAAAATTTTGTTTTATCTTTATTTATTGATATGGCTTTTATGGAAGAATTAATCAATCAAATGGGCCCTCAAATTGAGTGAAAGTAAAATAATAACTCAGCTTGACTTAGTTATGACACTAGCCTCAATTTTGTTCTTAAGGCTTTCTACGAATTGATCCATAATTTTTAGTACTCGGACTCAGAGTCTCATTCAAAATGGCTAGCCATTACACTTGTCTAAATTTGATGGTTAAATTTTTTCTATAAATTGATCCATAATTTGCAATCAACTCAAGACCCCATCCAAGAAAGCTATCTATAATGCATGTTTTGGAATCCTTTAGCCCTATAAAAGTACTCCAGGACCTATTGATGCACAGTTGTTGTGGAATTAAGCATATGCTAAATATAGTAAGGTCAATCAAAAGAATCCATATAAGATTTTGACTTAACTTATCTTTTATAAATGATTGACTCAAGATTTTCAAGTAGCGTAAACTATAAGAACTATATTATTACATGTTACTGGTGCTGTCAGAGCCAGTCAAAAAGTTCGGAAGAAAACGCCACCATGGAGGTGTAACTTGAGAACAAACCATCTAGTTTACTCCACATGTGATCTTCTGTTATTTTATTAATTTATTCTCTTTTGACATAAGAGTAGAGGATGTGTGTCATAAAAATGCAGCTGGAATCTTCAACCTCGATCAAGGAGTGAGACACAACAGGCTGATCTTGTAATCTACGAAACCTTGCTTCCAAGAAAATTGTTCGATGAATGAAATTGTCGAAGTACTTTAAGAGTTGTGCGGTGGTGATCCTTAAGTAGAGGCCATATACTAAAGGTGTTTTGAATATATGCAGACAAATGAGTGAAGGGATTTGAAGTGTTTTGAGTTCTGCATGATGAGTGATACCTAACTGTGGGTCATATACTAAAGATGCTTCGGAGATGTGAAGACAAAGAATGAGATGTCCAGAGTGCTTTAATAATATGTGCAGAAGGTGATCCTGAATTATAGGTCATATACTAAGGGTTCATTGAGATCTATCAGATGGCATGAATAAGGGAGTTTGGAGCACTTAAGATCTGGTGGGATGGATGATCCAAAACTAGTGGTTATATACTAAGCGAGCTTTGAGATTCATGCAAGTGGATGACTAAAGGAGATCGGAGTGCTTTGAAAATGTGCATGGTGGTTGATCCTTAACTATAGGCCATATACTATGAGTGCTTTGAGATCTGTATCGATAGATGAATGAAGAGATTCGGAGTGCTTTGAGATCTATCCAATAAGTGATCCTTAACTATAGGCTAATACTAAAGGTGCCTTGAGATCTCTGCAAATGGATGAATGAAGGTGTTGGAGTGCTTTGACATGTGCGCTTTGAAACATGCAAGCAATTGATAAATAAAATTTGGCCATCGAAGCCATTGAGCGATGTTTCTATTTATTCATTTTTGAAAAAGGAGGAACTTACAGAGGCTACTGTTAATATTATATGTTGCCGCCCAAAATCCGACCTAACGGAGTTGACGGTCTTAGTAAACAAAGGTAAGTCTACTCGGCTTGGCTGGAGATGGGCTGCACCATATGAGATTTGACCTGCAAGCAAAAGGAGGCAATCAAAAGCTGTCAGAACGTGTCCAATGAGGATCCATCGATGCTTAAGTTGGACAAGTTTTGGCAAGAAATGGTAGAGGATCTGAGCAGAAGGACAAGGTGAAAGTCTCTTACGTGAGGTCCTTGGCTTGCTTTATTTAGAGAAGAAGGTGTTGATTTATCGTGATTCGGATCACGCGATCTTCGAACGAGCTAGTATGCTCTTTCCTTATTTGCCAGTTTGGGCGGTTATGCCTTCTTTATTTGGTAAATCGAGATCGCACCGAGCTGCAATCACTTGTGGTAATTGTTTGGGAGATTTGATCGGTTATTAACTCCGCAATAACTTGTGCCACCCTCCTATTGGTCGGCTAAGATGGCAGACACATTTTGGTAAGTGGAAAATCTGAGGCATATTATTATATAATATAGAGAAATAATAAGAAAAAGCTTCAATTTTCTAGGCCAGTTTGTTTAAACAAAAGCTACGGATTTAGTAAGAGATTAAATGAGTCAAAAACATGAGATAGAGAAACGGGAATGTGGATAAAAAGATCTCAGCCATAGTGAACTAGCAAAAGTGATGGAGATAAAGAGAGAGATGGGTGGGATGGGTATACCTTAGTCTCGAAGAAAAATAGGGAGAAAAGCGTGGACAGGGGTGGCAAGGGTTGCTGGCCGGCCTCCGACTAAGAGGGGAATAGAAGAAGCGAGAGAGGAGGCTGGAGCCAGCAAGCTGGGGACTTTATTTATTTATTTATTTTGCAAGGACGAGTGGAGGACTTTCTTTGGCCTTTTTAATTTCAGAAAAAATTAACTTATGCTCTTAAGTGTATAGTTTTATTTTGGTGATCTACCTTGATTTTAAATCAATAGATGTACATGCCTACTTTGTTTTATTGTAGACAAAAATATTTGGTTTACCATTATTGCTAGGATGCTAGGAGGACAACTATGACCATATGGTCCACAAACAAAGGATTCCCACCTCAATTAATGTCATTGATTATGGCTTTAGGTACGGACGTATCTTTGGTAGATTTTAGCATTATTGAGGCTTGTCCTCCTTGTTAGTAAATTAAATGAAAAATTGTTTTATTCTTTGATGTGGTATGGCTTTTATGAAGGAATCAATGGCTCTCAAATAGAGCGAAAGCAAAATAATAACTTAGCTTGACTTAACCATGACTAGCATCAATTTAATTCTTTAAGGCCTTCTTTGAATTGATCCGTAATCTATAAACTTAGAACCTCGTTCAAAATAGCTAGCCAATACATTTGTCTAAATTTAATACTTAAATCTTTCTGTAATTTAATATATAATTTGCATCAATTTAGGGCCTCATCTAAAAGGGCTATCTAGAAAGAATATTTTGGATCCTTTAGTCCGTTGTAAGTATTCAAGATTGTGCCAAATATGGTAGGATAAACCAAATGAATCGACAAAATTTTTTGACTTTGACTTATTTCCTATAAAAGATTGACTCGAAATTTCTAGGTAGAGTAAATCATCTCCATACCTATTAAATGGAAAGGAGAAAATTCGACAACTCTCCAAAATTCAAAAAAATTAGAAGAAAAATCAAATCCGAAAGTCATGCAAAAAAAAAATTGCTCTTATTTTCATCTGATCAAAAATAGAAAGAATATCATAGAAAAATTTACTCTTATTAATTACTTTTGGAAATTTGCTCATGTTTTCATCTACTCAAAAAAAAAAAAAAAAATTGTCTTCTTAATAAATTTAGAAAGTCCTTTACACACGCAAAAAGAAGGAAAACCCTAAGTTGCATAAAGAAAAGAAATATTTCATTCAAAAAATATCATATCATGAGCACAAAAAATTTGAGATAAATTAGATTTTTAGTAGGACTCTTCAAAAAGAAATAATTACATTTTAAATGAGTAACTTCAAAAAAGAAAAATATATTTTGTTCAAAAAAAGAACATTCAAAAAGGAAAAAAAATATCATGCGCACAAAAAATTTCACAATAATTATAGAAAGCCTTGTAAAAAAGGAAAATCCTCCACACTAAAAAAGATTGTTTCTTATTTATTTCTGGAAGTCCAAGCGCACAAAAAAAATCAAAAAATTTGAAATAAAATTCAAAAAAAAGTAATTCATTCATAATAAAAGAAAGAATTTGGCATTCCAAAGTTAAGTAAAAAAAGAAAAATATTTTGTTCCTAAAAGATATTTTCTTCCAAGCATAAAATATATTTCATTCAAAGGAAATCAAAAAAGTATTTTGCTCCAAAAAGGAAAAAAATATTTTAGAAAGTTGTATAAAAAAGGAAGTTGCATAAAAGGAAAAAAGTTTGAATTTTAGTTATACTCTTCAATATAATTTTAGGGAGTCGTCAAAAAAAAAATCTCCATGCACAAAAAAAAAAAATCGTGGTTGGCAGAGACAGTAGAGACAAGGGTGAAGAAAAGGGAGGCGAGGAGAAAAGGGAGGGGATGGGTGTTGTATCTTTCGCGCAAAAGAAGGATTCACCTTCCTTCGTACGAATCATTATTAGATCGTGCAATGGTTGCTTTGACATATATGCAGATGGATGAATGATGGGGTTCAAAATATTTTGAGTACTCACCGACTGCAATCCAATTGTGAAAGAACATCAATCATTTTTTTTGCATAAACAATTCAAGTTGTATCTTTTAGTGAAAGAATGATTCATCTTTTTTTGCATGAATGCACCATTGGATTATGCGATAATCATTTCAAGATCTGTGTAGGAGCTCAGAATGCTCTGAGAGTTGCGTAGGCGCAATCCAACAATAAGTATTGCAACAGAAATCAAAAGGAGGTTGGGATGGAGAGAGTGTGTATCAACTATAACCACTAAAATTCAACATAACTACCATGCTAGCCATGCACATCATTGGCTACAATCAGTTATCAGTGAGTGAATCAGAGCTATTTATGCTGAATTGAGCGGCCAAAGATAATCACATGTATAAAGGTGTAAAACTCTTCGGAGTATATTGCATTTACCAAACTAGGGTTATATATATGCAGCTATATCAGCGCCTCTTTGATGCAATTAACCATCACATGTTCAATAAATGCTTTTGAAGTACTGCACGATTTGTCAAAATCTACAACCCTTTGATCCCTTCTTTCTCATCTATTGTTAAAGTAAAGTAAACTTTTCTATTGTAGTAGGCCACCTACCCTTGGACTTTTGATCCTAAAACATAATAGAAAAAGTAATCTAGATAAGGTGGTAACAGCTCCTGTAGGCATTAAATGTTTATGACCTATATTTAGATAGTTGCCACTAGGTAAAGATGAATTCCATCTAAAAAAAATACTAAGGACTAGTTTGGTTCGCAGGAAGAGTTTTTTTCTAATAGAATATTTTTTTTCTAGGAATATGATGCTTGAAAAAATAATTTTGGCATATTTAGTTGACTATGAAAAAATAGTTATTTTAGAGTGGCTTATGTTTGGTTGAGCATCTACTTTTCTAAAAAAATTGTATATAATATATGTTATACTCTTAATAAAAAGAAAAGATCTTATCTATAGATTTTGATGGCTTAAAGATAGTTCTGACAAAAAAAAAAGTATCTAAATTTTCAACTGATGGGAAAATAGCTTTTTCATGTTCCTTATGGATTTTTCTTTTCTATAAAATATGGAAACCTTATTCCTATTGGAATATTTCAAAATTCCAAGTCTGCCATTCTTTGTCTTTTGTCTAGTGTACTTTCTTTAGTCTCACATTGGAAAGAGATAAAACTCAAAAGATCTTTATGTACAACCTTTTAACTTGGTGAAACAAAAAAAGTAAGTAGCTCACGCACGCACGAGCCCAATGGAGGTCCAAGGCAAAATTGGCGAATCCGATCTAAAAACGTGTTAACGAGCGCGTTGCGCTCGATCATTGCGCACAGGGGGGACCCCAATATTAGATCCAAGAATTAATATGAAAAAAATCTTATCTTCCTCCTCTTCATACTCTCTCTATTTTCCTCTGTTTTTTGTGTTCCTTAGTGGTTCTGGGTTGTTCAATAGTGTCACTGCATTTGCGAGTGTACGCTTGGAGTGATCCGATTGTTATATATTGGAGGATAGGCCGCCATTACCTGCTACACCGAGATTCATTCTTAGAGGGGCGCAATCTATTCTTAAGGATAGTGAAATCATACCTCAACCGATAAGTTCTTTCTTCTTTCCATCTGTTCTTTTTAATAACAATTTTTATGGGAATGCTACTTTTTCATCTCTCTTTTTTGAAACTCCAACCAAACAAAAGGCCTTGTTTTTTATTTTCTCATTGATCACACTTTCCCCCCTTTATTTTTCCGTAGACTACTTTTCCCCCTCATATTTGGTTGAAGTTTTCAAAAGAGAGAGATGGAAAAGTAACTTTCTTATGGAAAAGAAAAACCTATTTGGATATAGAAACATCTAATTCATACTGGCTATGAATTGGAAGAATTTTTTTCAAATATGCCTTTAAACTTTTAGACATAATGAGATAAAATCTTTTTCTTTATTCTAGAAAAGTAAATGCTCATCTAAACATAAGCCACTCTAAAATATATCACTTTTTTTATAATCAATCAAATATGTAAAAACTATTTTTTTCAGAAATCAGCTTTTTAGAGAAAAAAAATTCAGTAAGAGCAATTTTTTTTGGGAACCAAACGAGTCCTCAATATTTCCAAAAACCTCCCTGGTACATGTTCAACTCAGCTGTGTCCTGGACATTAAACGTAAATTGGAACTTCAGAGCTAAAAAGTCAGGTTTGCACCCAAAACATACTAACATTCTTTCAATATCATCCACATGCTTATTGGCATAAATCCGGAAAGTTAAATAAGTCATTTCAAATGTATATAGCATAAAAACTTTGTGATGTGCAGATATGTTTCTTAATCCTATGATTCAGATCATCCGATCGAGTATGCCAAAAAAGATACATTCATCCGATGTGAACATACCATTATATTCTTAATCTCTTATCTAATCTGAATGAAATATTAGCCAGGGCTCTCTAACCGGCGTTTAGTGGACATTCTCGGATTACTCTCCTGTGACCTAGTCCTTGTGAAATCGTGTTGGGTGCTTCGTTAGAGAATTGAAATACTCGGTTCCCTCTCTTCACTCTAGCGCCATTCCCTGCACCTACAACGATTTCTATGCTTATGTACTTACACATCGAGCACTTTTGTTGAAAACTTGACACCTTGAATCATTGATCGGTGTACGACGGTGTGATTTTGTTGATCTAATGATATCACCATAACATTATCCTTGCCCAAACTTGAAGTCATGAACTCACCAGGCAAGAGACTTTCAAACAGATTGAAAGAAAAATGATAATAGCAATACTAAATCTTAATTCAAATTAACTAGACCTTAATACCAAACTAATTGAGATTGGCTCTAATAATAATAATAATAATAATCATAACTATGTTGCAACGAGGGAGTATTTTTTGTTAGTCAATAACTATGTTGCATCTACAAGCTATATATATATATATATATTTTGTTGAAACGGAAGTATCATACATAACGTATACGGATACAACCAAGAAAATCAAAAAACAATACATCCCGGAGAGCACTAGGCAACTCCGCCTCTTCCACCTATAGGTGGTCCTCCGAATGGTTGGCAACAAAAAAAGTCACCTAATCTGCAGCCCCATTGGCCTCTCTGAATACATGCCTCGCCTGAATCAACAACCCATCACGGCCCATGGCTCGCATATCTCTCAGCAGTGGGGGGTAATCGGCTAATCGCTGACCCCCCTGAAGCCTGCAGGATCCACCCAATAATCATTGCAGAGTCACTCTCTAGAAGTACCTCTCTCTCCTGCAAGGCACGCCGTACATAGCACAATGCAGACTATGCCGCTCTCAACTCCGCCATAGAACGATCGGCTATTAGACCATATGTTATTAGATAACATGCTATAAGTCCACAAAACTAAAATATCTTTGGAAAAATAAAAAGCCACTGGCACTTAAATAGACAGTAGCCATGTACCTGTGCATTGCATGGGATTTGGTATGCATATGAAAAGTTTGTCAATATTAATAAGTGTAAAAAATGACTTTTTTATTAGAAATAATAAATAGTGATGATATTTTTATGATTTGTTAAACATTACACGTGTCATTAACTAATGCTTGCATAATCAGGGATAGGAGTAACTGTAGTTTCAAATACAAACTCATATATATGGGTGCAGCACAATTATAGATCTGAACTCTCCTCCAATAGCAAGAATAGTATGTAAACATAAATTCTAGCTCTGCATCAAATCCATGTGGTCAAGATGATAGATGTAGACATACATATATCGGCAATTCTCCATTTGCATCTATGTCCAATAGATCAAATAGATTTTAGGCTCCAATATAATTCATCCCACAAAGAAAATAGACGAAAATGATAAAAGTGAATGCCAAAAAAGAGTCTTTTTTATATTTTTTCTAGAAATAAGTTGTGAGAACCATAAATAAATTCGTGACTAAAAATTTACTCAAGTACACCACCAAATGAAAATGCGATGATCACTACTGTGTTGCATGCCATTTTATCCATATCACTTAGTTCCATATATTAATAATGAGAGCATGTATCATACATACATCAGGTTACGTTACTTACCCATTTTAGATAACCTTTCTCTACTTTACAGATAGTCCGTTTTCTCTCAACCATCATCTTACTTGTTATTGTGTCTGCCATTTCTATTAAGTACCTTAAAGATCTGTTCATCCCATCCAAAGTATGTGACTCAAAGTGAAAACTTTTACAACAAATAAGTCTTCGTTGCATCGTTCATTTACGGAGCTCATGGATGATATAGGGTTACAGTGAAGCAAGTAGTGATAATTTGGTAGCTGTATGGCAACTTTTAACTACATATATTTGTATATTTAATATTTGTGGTTTTTTTTAATTATAAAATTGGTTGTAGCTATAGAAGTATGTCATTAGCCTCATCATTTTTAGTTGGATACCTCATTATTGGCATAATAACACTTAAACTAAGGCATTAAACATTTGGAAATATGGTATATGATGTGGAGCCACATGCCATGTTTGGGGATTATAGAAGTAGGAACCTTGCATATGGTGGACTACACATTGATCATTTTCATAAGTTTGGAAGCATATGGTGACCATGAGCTTTTGATGGAAAATAATGCATCAAAGATGAAAAGTACCTAGGGAATTTTGATGGTATCAAAGGCTGTTCCATAATAAAGATCAAAGCTCTTTTCAAAACATGATGATCATTCTAGTAAATCCAAGGTTTCTTGGGTGTGATAGAGGCACAATATAAGACAATTCACAATCTGACTTCTGTCTAATTATTTCATCAGGATTAAAGCCCTTTTCATATAAATACTCAGAGAAAAATGGTTAGTCCTTCATTTAGCTTTTTGATAAAAATTTGTAGTTTGAGTGATGTTCTAATTTCTTTTGTTGGGCAATATTTCCATCTCTCTGAGTTCTCTCTAAAGTTAGAAAGTTTTAGGAGACTTTCAAATAAAGTTCTATTTATTACTCAAAATAGATATCTCTTCAATCTATACGGTATAAAAGATGAAGGTATTTGGAGTTTCTTAATTTTTTTCGAAATACTAACAAATAAGATTTTTTTCTTTTTTTTATGATGACCTAGTGCTTGATGAAGCAGCGGCAAATTGTATGAGCATTTTGAGGTAGTTCTTCTTGCATACCGTCCTCAATACTCTTATATTCTTCTTGGTTTAATTACTCACCTTTTATTTATTGTCAGTATTCCCCTATCTCTCTTAGTTTATTTCTTATTTTAAAATATTTTAGAAGTCTTTCAATTAAAGTTTTATTTATTACTTTAAATAGATATCTCTATAATCTATTTGGCACAAAAGATGAAGAAATTGGAGCTTTTTAATTTTTTCTAAAATACTCATATGTGGATTTTTCTAAGAATTAATAGATGCTTTTATATTAAAGATTTTTTCATAGAATAGATGATAGACTTTTAAATATTTTTAGAAGTCTTTTAATTAAAGTTCTATTTATTAATAGATGGCAATGCTATAGACAATCCCTGCTGAAAGGATCATGTGTGGTATGTATTGTCAATATTCCTGCATCTCTCCCAATTCTTTCTTGTTTTAAAAATTTATAAAAGTCTTTTATTTAAAGTTCTATTTATTACTCTAAATAGATATATCTTCAATTTATACGACATAAGAGACTTAGAAATTTTGAGCTTCTTAATTTTTTTGAAACATTCATATATGGTTCTTTTTAAAGAAAAATTAATAAATATTTTTATCTTAAGAATTTTTTAAAAAATAGATGATAGACTTTTATTTTTTTAAATAAATAGATGTCTTTTCAATCTATGTGGCATAAGAGACGAAAGTATTTGAAGCTTCTTAATTTTTTTGAAGCACTCACATGTGGAATTTTCTAAGAAAAAAATAGACAGCTTATCTTAAGAATTTTTTGCTGAATAGGTGATAGGTTTTTACTATGTACACATGACAATATTTGTTATACACACTTAGTAATGTTATATGTAATCCCTATCGAAAAGACTAACCTTTATATTATATATGCATATATATATATATATATATATATATATATATATATATATATATTATATGCATATATATATATATATATATATATATATATATATATATATATATATATATATATGTATGTATGTATGTATGTATGAATAAGTTTTTAATTTTTTTCTCTTTTGAAAAAGAGGTGTCTTCCAACCATGATTCAACAATTTAATGGCATTCTGTTGCCCAAGGTGACAACCCAAGAGGGGGGGTGAATTGGGTCTTTTAAAACTTTTAAACTACTTCTAAAACTTTTTGATTAACTATGCTAAGTTGTCTAGATGCACAGTGAAAGTTAAACTTAGCAAGGGTTTGATGTATAGACTTCGACTTGATTAAATATGCTTGCAACTAAAGGATGTGCGGATAAGAATTAAGCAAGCAATTTATCTAAGTAAGTAAGTGTGTTAGTTAGACAATAACTAGAGGCATTACAAACACAAAGGACATATAGTGGTTCGGTGCACCCCAGCACCTACATCCACTCCCCAAGACCTCTTGGGAATTTCACTATAATCCTACCGATTACAGCCGGTTGTTTTACAAGCTCACAACCCAACTTGTTGTTTTACGAGCGCACAACGAACTCGGTCGGTTTTCCCAGGCTCACCGACTAGAACCACTCCGATTGTTTTCCCGGGATCACAATCGAACCCTTACACGTTGGTTTTACCCTCGGCTCACCAACAAACCTAAACCCCGTTGGTTTTCCCTTTGGCTCACCAACAAACCTTACACCGTTGGTTTTCCCTTTGGCTCACCAACAAACCTTTAACCCCTTGATTCAATCCCTTGATTGAATCAAGTTACAAGATATTAAAACAAAGAATAAAAACAAATCAAAGCTTCTTAAGCAAGCAAATATAACAATATAAACAAATAGAGTAAAGAGAAGCCCTCAAACGAGTTTTGAAGATGGAGGAGCTCGGCTTCTTCTTTACTTGACCCTCTTCTGATTTGGCACGAGGTAGAGGATCACTGAGGCAGCACACGGATGGAGAGGAAGCTTTGGGATTCTCTTGGATGCTCTTCTTCTCTCTATTTCGCTTTGGATGGCCCTTGTGTGCTTATGGGAGATTTCCTTTGTAATCTCTTTGAGATCTCTTTCCTAGATGATCTCTCCCACTTCCATAAGTTCTCCCCAAGCTCTCTTCTTGCTTTTTATAGCTTTAGATGGCGTGGAAACAAGAATATAGCCGTTAGAGACAAAAATAGAGCCGTTGGAACCAGTCTGCACCTCCTGACAATATGACCGTTGGGATCGGAGTCGACTCGCGCGATCAGGAGTCGACTCGCCTGTTGCAGGAGTCGGCTCGTGTTTTACCGGAGACGACTCGGCCACTGTTCCAAATTTGAATTAATGTGCTTGCCTCGACTGGGAGTCGACTCGTCTTAACCTGGAGTCGACTCGCCAACTTCTGGAGCTGACTTGGCAATTTCGGAGTCGGCTCATCCACTGAAGTCCGTGGATCCAATTTTGAATTTGATCCACTCGAGTCGACTCGACTGTCCTGGGAGTCGACTCGAATCTCAGAGCCCGAACTCCCGATTCTCTGTCTTTTGGCTCATCCAGTCTTGGAGTCGACTCGAACTTCCTTGGAGTCGACTCGGCTCTCAGTTTCCGAAAGTTGGTCTTCTGCCATCTTAGTGTAGCGCTGCCTTGGAGTCGACTCGAGCTGTCTGGGAGTCGACTCGAATCTCAGAGTCGGAAAACTGATCCTCTGTATTTTGGAGCCGCGCTGCCTTGGAGTCGACTCGACTTGTCTTGGAGTCGACTCCCCTCTCAGAGACGAAAATACCGTCTTCTGTCTTGGGGTTGTTCTGTCTTTGGAGTCGACTCGGACTTTGTGGGAGTCGACTCGAATCTCAGTGTCCAAAAACTGCTTCTCTGAGTTTTCCCTTGTGTACCACTGAGAGTCGACTCTCGCTTTCTTTGGAGTCGACTCGGCAACCATTGGAGTCGACTCGAATTCCTTAGGAGTCGACTCGAAGACTATTCTTTTGAATTTTCCTTTGAATTTGCTCCTCCAATTTGAATCTTTTGAACTTTAAAGTTGGGCCAATGAATTGTAGCTTTCTTCTAACTTTTCTTGAGTGCTTTTGGAGGCCTTCTTGTGTTCTTCCAACTTGCTATGTTCCTTGCAAAATAAATATCTTTCTCCTTGCAACATAAACATTAGTATCTATACTTCAAGGTGTTGTGATCATCAAAATCAATCTATGAATCAATCTTTGGGTCATCAATCTCCCCCTTTTTGATGATGACAAAACTTGGAGTATATGCAATATAAAAGATATTGTTTTCTAGAAGTAATACATAGCAAAGTTGCATGAAGTAGACAACATGTATATTTAAAACAAAACATACTTCATGATAATGCTTTAGATTTAATCAGCTTAACACAATCAATATATTTCAGTTCAAGCTGATTATCACAAAGCATTATAAGCATATACTTAGATATTTCTCCCCCTTTTTGACAACATCAAAAAGATAGTGAAACATTAAGTACAAAGATCAGAGCAGAACACATCGAGTGTGAATTCAAGAGATTTTCTAATTTGATACCACAGATAGTTTTCTAATCAAGTGTAGGTGGAATCTTCCTTAGGTTAATTCAAGAAGTACCACAATTAATAACCAAAAACATGAGTGGAAATCTAACCTCTCTTTAATAATAAGTATGAAAGCTTGTTCATTGAAGAACTTTTGCCCAATCTATTAAGTATTTTATCAACATGAGAGCAATTTAATTGATTTTCAGAGTAAAAGATCAAAACTTATATACTTGAAAAACATATCATCATGTTGGATCATGACTTCAAAGTTCTTTTTATGATAATAAGAGCATTGGGGCACAAATACCAAAATATGAATTCATGCAATTTATGATATATCTTAGAGCTCTTTTAAGGACTTTCTTTTATTCCTTTAGAAAATAAGCACGATTTGATACATATATAAAAATATGAATTGGCACAATATTGAAGTTCTAAAGAGCAAGCCAATTAGGACTCATTAGTGAATTCCAAAATAGATTTTCTACGAGATACTCAAGAAAATTTAACACGTTATTCTCCCCTTTTTTCATTAAATTAGAGGCTCTTAAGATCAACTATTTGAATTGCAATTTGGTTCATGATTTGTGCAGAAGATATATTAACCAAATAACATGCCTCAAGGTGTATCATAAAGATTTTCAGATTTAAATTTCAGATGATACATATTGGAGAGTATTAGGATCACTTTTCATTTAGTATTCTTTCCCTCTCCTATAGATTTATGTAATTAAGTTCCGTGAGACCTCTCCTTCTGAAATTTTCTTTCTCCCCCTCTATTGATCATTCCATTTAAGAGTTTAGAATTTGAAGATAATGTTCAATAAAATTGTCAATCTCAAAAATATATTTTCTATAAGTTTCAGCTCATTTTCATAAGACTCAAGGTTTGAGATAAGACAGCCTTTATAGAATAAAGCATGTCTTGCAATATAAGGAGGTTCATCAAAATCAATCCATAAAATTAAAGTTTCTTTAGGATAAGATACTGAATATCTAAAGCTCCCCCTCAAAAGATGCGTACTTCTTTAATCATTCTTAATTGTTGAATTTCAGACTTTAGTGATAAACGTGAATAACACTAAAATTCTGTAATATCAAGAATGTAGAGTAATCTAGTATTATTTCAAAATTTGTAGTAATTACTCTTTCTAATCCTTTACGAACAAGTTATGCTTTCTCATAATCTTAGAGAAAATGTGTAGAAATATTAATCAGAAAATGATTCATTTGAAGCTTAGTTTCTTTCAACCGCATTTACATTTTCTTTCTTTTAGAATCATTTGAGTGAGCTGAAATATTTCTAGCTTTAAGATCATTCACTCTATTGATAGAAGTGTTTAATAATGTAGGGGAGAAAAAACATATAGATGATTATTGAAATATATATATTTTTAGAACTCAATTTCTTAATCATAGTTTTTCACCAATGTATTCATGAAACACAATAAATCTTTTTAATATCAAAATAAAATCATATATTTAGAAATTTTTGTTTGCAATCAAGATCATCGAAAAACACATCATTTGGACCAATATTAGTACACTTTGAAGATAAGAAATGATATGTTTCGGATGCGTATCGGAGCAATCAACCAAAGGCATCAGAATTAATTCTGTTTTTCTTACATTAAGATTTTATTTAGAAATCATATTGAGTTTAAGCTTGTATACAAAATCAGATTCTGAATTACATAGGATTTTCAATTGAGGCTTTCAAAATCATAATTTGAGATATGTATCTTCCACATTATAGCTCATCTTAAATCATTACGATTGAAAATACATATTTCAAACATATAAGAGCATATTCAGAATCTTTGTATTAAATGTTGAGTTTTGGTACGAATTTGAACATTATATACCAAATTTAGGCAAGTTGAAGGATAGATCAAGATTAATTCATTCTGCCTAAATAGAGATATCTTTCTCTTCTCCTTTTTACAAATTTATTTAACTTTCAGATTTTAAAGATGATTGTGAACGACAAATCTGAAATTTCTTTTCAATAGAACCAAACAAAAGATGTTATGTAGCAATTCAAACATTCAAACAAATTGTCCAAGGATGAAGCATTACAAAACATTGAGAACCAATAAATCAAGACATCATACCATATGCAAAATAAATCATGTGTTAAATCATGCATTAAAATATTAAGAACAAGCATGTCAAGGATCCAAATCAATATTTTTCAAATAAACTCCCCCTATTTAAATATAATCTTGCAATGATTTTATCCTTAAAGTGTGTTTTCAAGTGATTAAAAAAAATTGACTTAATTCTACTTTCATTAACTTTGTCTTTCATTTATAACTTTCTTATGCTCTATACTCTATTTGCTCCCTATCCGGTGGAGTTGGAAGGGGCACGAGGTACTACCACTAGCCTCCCTCTTGTGCCGTCCCTAATATGCCCTACACCGAATAGTTGGGTCAAATAGTGCCGGGTACTACCACTAGCCTCCCCATTGGCACCATCCCTATGATGAGCAATATAGAAAATTTATAAAGTTCACTTCAAACTATTCCTGTTTAAGTGTAATTAATTACGAATTTTATCCCTTCCAAATGTGCCGAATATATTATGCTTGTTTTGCTTTTCCTTAAGATTGGGGTATTTGCCTCTACTTGGATTTTACTTCTCTTGAATAATATCCATTTTCTTTTCTTTATCTCTCTCTCTTTTTGTTATTCTCAAGTAATTTACACGAAAGAGCAGAATAAAGAATTTATCTTGTGTATCATTTATATGTGTATCATGCAAACAACATTTTCATTATGCTCATGGATTCATAACTTCTCATAAGTTATTTTACATCAAAATTTTAAGCATATACTTGTGTATTTCATGGTTATGACATATGCAAAGATATATTCTAGTTTTGGCAAACCATGAAACACTCTCTAAAAGTACAATTCAATCAATTATAGACATGATATCAAAAATTAATAATTAAAGACTTTAATCATGTCGTAATAAGACTTAAGTTATTGACTTTGCTCAATTAATTTATGAGAGAAGTATCTAGAATTACCATTTCATTCTGCATTCTTCAGTCAAATACCTACTAGATTTCTTATGTATGAACTTTTGGCTGAAGAAGGTCCTCTCTCTTGTTTGCATGTGAATGTTTATTGTATCTTACATGGAGATATCCTTCAAGTTGAGATCTCTCATTTTCTTGCTCAAGGATCCTGCATTATTAACAAACTCCTTTTCTTTCTTGAAAGAAGGTCATTAGTTTCTTCAAGATACAAAACATTCAACCAACATATTTTTATTTAAACTAGATGACTCAATCATAAGATATGACAATAATCAAATGTTGAATCACTTTACTCAAGAGATTGCCTAAATATAAGCAAGCACATTTCACTTGAACTAAAGAGATAGTTTCATTAACCAAGATAGTTCAAGGACAAGCATGTGAGGCAATAGAAGATTTATCAAGGTCAATTCAATTTCTTATTTTCAAAAATAATTTAGTTTAGATTCTATTTGTTTAAGATAATTATCAATAAGATATTTTAGCTAAGTTTTAATCAATTTTATCTTAAACAGTTGTTTCTATCAGAAATTCAGATTATGATTTATTTGTTATCAATAAAATAAGATTCATTAAAGTTAGATTGAAGTCTTGCCCAAGTGCACATAATGAGCATACATTCTGGTCTATTAGCTGTATGATGAAATAATTATTCTATCAATCTTCAATACAACTTTAAACAATAGATCTACTTTGCTCATCCTATTCAAATTCTACAAGATGGGGTCTTAGATGTACCTTCTTCATGCCAATCTTCTATAAGAGTGTTCTTGTGGACTAACATTGGTCAATGAAGATCCCCTTTCTTGTTTGTCTTAATTTGGAGTTTGAGAGAAGATGTTAATTCATTCATCACACATATTTCAAACTCACCTTACATGAGCTAAGTAAAATCTTCATATAACTCTTCATTAGTAGAACCAAAACTGATGTCATCAATGCATTCTTTGAGCAAATAAAATATTACAAATTCTTCTTTTTGATCCATAGATTTATCACTATTGCTTTCTATCAAAAAGTTTACTTAAGCTTTTATATATTAAGTTTTTGATGCTTGTATCAAATCTCATATTGCTTTATCATATATGTAATGTGTATTTTTAAGTATGGTGGTTATTTTACATAGATCTCCTTTTTAATGAAATAACCACACAAGAGTGTGTTCTACACATTCATTTGATAGAAAATAACGCTCGTAAAGCAAATAAATGATAAAGGTGATTTTTACTTCTAATTATGCAAGAATCTTATCAAGATCTATTTTATCTTTTCTTAATTTAGTCTTTTAATAGTCAAAAATTTTTTTTATTAAGAGCATATCTGAAAAATCCAATTTGGTTCTAATTATTAACAAGTTTTTCAGATTGTTATATGTAAAAGATTAACCATATAATTTTAGTATCTTGATAATAAATCACTAGTCTCATAAAGAATCAAAATGAATTGATACTTCTACAACTAGAATCTTTTCATGAATGCTCTATATGCATTGCTTGATGAATGATATCCAAGAATAGAAATATCTTTATCAGATTTGGCATTATTTTCATAAGAGCATATCAAGCATAACATGTACGACTGAAAAGGATATGCAATGGTTCATTTTCCATTTTTCAGAAGATCAAAATTTTCATCAAAAATAGATTTAATAGAAGTCATATGTATGACAAGCAGTGATGATAGTCTTTTAAAAATTGTTTGAGTAGATGACTATCATACATAATTGTCTTTTTCATTTCTTCAAGAATTCTATTAATTCTATTTTACTTATGGTGTCCTTGGTGCTGAAATCATTGGATTTAATATTATTTTCTGTATAACTTTTATCAGGATTTTGGTTTTCAACACTGTGTCATGAATCTTCACAGTTTGGAAACCTTTTTCATTTGAAACACTTTTACAGGATTTAGCAAATACAGAAAATACTTCAGTTTTATTTGCCAAGAACAAATCCAATGTAAGCTTTTGAAAACTCAGTGATAGAAACAACATCTTTAGATTTAGAAATTGATTCTTGTTTGTTTCCTTAGTTAACATGCATAGCAAACTTTGACCTTTCAGAAGATACTCTAAGTAAGCCAATGCCAAAGTCTTTTGAAATTAAATCCATACTCGCATGAGTTGATATTATATGCCAAAGATGGTTTCTTTAATCTTGGTATTTATAGTGCAATATTCAAAGGCATACCAAGTACACATTTTCATATCTATGATCAATAAACAATAATGCCATGGATAAAAGCTCTCAATCAAGCATATAGAGAATTCATAGAGTTAATCTTAATAAATTGATTAATCATCTAGCAACTTATCCAACAATAAGTAAAGTATAATATAGAAAGATGGAGAAATTTGAAGTTATTTCTTCTATTTTAATTATTTTTCTTGATTACATTTAAGTTTTATTCTTTAATATATGTCTAGAGCACCCAATGTCCAATTTAACATCTTTTGTTGGAGCCTTGAGTGCTAGACACACCTGCAGAAAATATTTAGATTTTCAACTTAGGAACCCAAGCTCTTTTGGGTCCTTGCAGGTTAGCTATTATTGTTCCTTTTGGAACCCATATTTTCTTAATAGCTATTTTGTCCATAGGCTTGCAGATTTTTGGACTACAAGAAGTGTATTTCTGCATCTTCTTATTAAATTTAACAAACATGGATTTAACATGAGTGGTAGATAATCCTTCAGTTTTCTGTTTTTGCCTTTTAGGTTTATCAAATTTGTAATGTACAGATTTAGGAACAGAAGAGATTTTGCATAACCTTTGTTCCTGTTTATCAGCATTATAAGAATCTATTTTAAAATGATTAGAAACTGTTTTAACAAACATATTCTTGAAAGATTTTTGGGTGTACCAAGGTTGACATCCCAATCCAATATTATCAAATTCAGCTCTTTGATTATTTATCATTAGATTCAACTTTTCAGAGCTCAAAGTAAATCTTTCAACAACAGGTTTTAATTTGTCAACTTCTTTAGTTAATCTTTTGTTATCTTCTGAAAGCAATTCATTATTTTTCTTAAGTTTATCATGGCTTTCAGTGAGAAGTTGGTTTTTCTGATTTAGTTCTTGATTTTCTTTAATTAAGATTTCAGTTTTACTAGTTAGTTTCAGTTTTTCATCTATTAGAATTTGATTTTCATTCTTCAAGTTCTTGTTCTTACAAACAAGTTTCTTATATTCTAAATACAAATCAGAAAAGGCATCGTGGAGTTCATCAAATGTAAAATTGCTTTCAGTTCCAGCATGTACCTCATGTGCCACCAAGCATGGATTTTCAATATGATACTGCTCTCCTTCTACACATGATGTTTCAGATTTGTTAGTGCATTCATATTTGTCTTCAAGCATATTCCATATTCCTTTAGCAGTCATGCAAGAAGATATGCAATTAAACTCATTCCTATCTAATGCACAATATAAAAGGTTCATGGCATCAGCATTCAATTGTGCTAAATCCTTTTCATTAAAAGTTTGAGAGAGTGTGTGAAGATCATTTATTATGATTTTCCATAAATAATAGTTTTGTGATTGAATAAAAATGCGCATGCGTGCTTTCCAATATGTGTAGTCTATGCCATTAAACAGTGGAGGCCTATCAATTAACTGTCCTTCTCCTAGAAAACTATCTATTTGAGTTGTCATGATCTTTGGCTCTTGATCGTGAGATCAACAATTAATCTTGAGCACCTGCTCTGATACCACTTGTTGCCCAAGGTGACAACCCAAGAGGGGGGGTGAATTGGGTCTTTTAAAACTTTTAAACTACTTCTAAAACTTTTTGATTAACTATGCTAAGTTGTCTAGATGCACAGTGAAAGTTAAACTTAGCAAGGGTTTGATGTATAGACTTCGACTTGATTAAATATGCTTGCAACTAAAGGATGTGCGGATAAGAATTAAGCAAGCAATTTATCTAAGTAAGTAAGTGTGTTAGTTAGACAATAACTAGAGGCATTACAAACACAAAGGACATATAGTGGTTCGGTGCACCCCAGCACCTACATCCACTCCCCAAGACCTCTTGGGAATTTCACTATAATCCTACCGATTACAGCCGGTTGTTTTACAAGCTCACAACCCAACTTGTTGTTTTACGAGCGCACAACGAACTCGGTCGGTTTTCCCAGGCTCACCGACTAGAACCACTCCGATTGTTTTCCCGGGATCACAATCGAACCCTTACACGTTGGTTTTACCCTCGGCTCACCAACAAACCTAAACCCCGTTGGTTTTCCCTTTGGCTCACCAACAAACCTTACACCGTTGGTTTTCCCTTTGGCTCACCAACAAACCTTTAACCCCTTGATTCAATCCCTTGATTGAATCAAGTTACAAGATATTAAAACAAAGAATAAAAACAAATCAAAGCTTCTTAAGCAAGCAAATATAACAATATAAACAAATAGAGTAAAGAGAAGCCCTCAAACGAGTTTTGAAGATGGAGGAGCTCGGCTTCTTCTTTACTTGACCCTCTTCTGATTTGGCACGAGGTAGAGGATCACTGAGGCAGCACACGGATGGAGAGGAAGCTTTGGGATTCTCTTGGATGCTCTTCTTCTCTCTATTTCGCTTTGGATGGCCCTTGTGTGCTTATGGGAGATTTCCTTTGTAATCTCTTTGAGATCTCTTTCCTAGATGATCTCTCCCACTTCCATAAGTTCTCCCCAAGCTCTCTTCTTGCTTTTTATAGCTTTAGATGGCGTGGAAACAAGAATATAGCCGTTAGAGACAAAAATAGAGCCGTTGGAACCAGTCTGCACCTCCTGACAATATGACCGTTGGGATCGGAGTCGACTCGCGCGATCAGGAGTCGACTCGCCTGTTGCAGGAGTCGGCTCGTGTTTTACCGGAGACGACTCGGCCACTGTTTCAAATTTGAATTAATGTGCTTGCCTCGACTGGGAGTCGACTCGTCTTAACCTGGAGTCGACTCGCCAACTTCTGGAGCTGACTTGGCAATTTCGGAGTCGGCTCATCCACTGAAGTCCGTGGATCCAATTTTGAATTTGATCCACTCGAGTCGACTCGACTGTCCTGGGAGTCGACTCGAATCTCAGAGCCCGAACTCCCGATTCTCTGTCTTTTGGCTCATCCAGTCTTGGAGTCGACTCGAACTTCCTTGGAGTCGACTCGGCTCTCAGTTTCCGAAAGTTGGTCTTCTGCCATCTTAGTGTAGCGCTGCCTTGGAGTCGACTCGAGCTGTCTGGGAGTCGACTCGAATCTCAGAGTCGGAAAACTGATCCTCTGTATTTTGGAGCCGCGCTGCCTTGGAGTCGACTCGACTTGTCTTGGAGTCGACTCCCCTCTCAGAGACGAAAATACCGTCTTCTGTCTTGGGGTTGTTCTGTCTTTGGAGTCGACTCGGACTTTGTGGGAGTCGACTCGAATCTCAGTGTCCAAAAACTGCTTCTCTGAGTTTTCCCTTGTGTACCACTGAGAGTCGACTCTCGCTTTCTTTGGAGTCGACTCGGCAACCATTGGAGTCGACTCGAATTCCTTAGGAGTCGACTCGAAGACTATTCTTTTGAATTTTCCTTTGAATTTGCTCCTCCAATTTGAATCTTTTGAACTTTAAAGTTGGGCCAATGAATTGTAGCTTTCTTCTAACTTTTCTTGAGTGCTTTTGGAGGCCTTCTTGTGTTCTTCCAACTTGCTATGTTCCTTGCAAAATAAATATCTTTCTCCTTGCAACATAAACATTAGTATCTATACTTCAAGGTGTTGTGATCATCAAAATCAATCTATGAATCAATCTTTGGGTCATCACATTCTTTCTCTATGGTGTGATTTTTATAGTTTCTAAAGCTAGGTAATTATAGATGCAAATTGTGAGAAAAAACATAATTAAGAAAAACATACAAAGAGCGTAAAAACAGACAAATAGCGTACTTCCAAAAACATAATTAAGAAAAGACAAGGTAGGAGAAGTATTCAAATGAAAAAATAAACTTTTATGTGAAGAAGGTCCCTATTTGAAAAGAGTAACAAAATAGAAACAGCACACTGTTTCAGTAAGTACTTATCCTTCTTCTTCTTGTTGTTTTTTTAACCTTTTCCAAAGAAAGAGAAAACAAACAAATATATTTTTCGGAGAAAAAGAAAAACAAACAAACAACAGCAGCAATAACTACTACTATTACTACTACTTATTGGTAAGTACTTTTCCTTCTTTCTTCCCCTCTTCCATCTTTTTATTCCTTGCTTAACTCACTTTATCTCTCTCTGTTTTATGCTAGATGTTTCATGGGATAATAGGATTAGATTATCGATATATGAATGGATTTAAGACAAGGTCAAGGTCACATTAAAGGATAAAAACCTTTAATGGATTAACTCATTCCGGGGGCATGTTAATTGATAATTAAGACTTTGATTGGGGAAAATTTATAAAGTAAGATTGAACATTCAACTTATTCAAGTGCATTTTTTAAAAAGTTACACTCTCAATTATATGGTTTTGCACATGCAACCAATGACTCACACTTATGTTTTCAAGTCAGTGATGACAAGCATAGCATCATGCATGGGGTTAGAAGCTCAAAGAAATTGCACTCCTCTTTCTCTTACAGCCACAGAAAGGAGAAATTTTCTAAAATTGAGGTCGGGAATCAAAGAAATTGTTGGTTAATCTCTATTGGGTTGGGCGATGGCAAAGTCTAGCTATTTCATATTAGGCTGGTGAGGTTCTTGCCGACTTTATAGCATAAGTCGGCAGTTTATATTAAGTAGGAAATGTCGTTAGATAGCATATAAAGCCGGCAAATTGGCCACTCGTCTCTGTTTTATTTAAAATCGGTTCATTATTTGCTGACTTTATATTGAATTCCAGGTTAAACTGCCAACCCCCACAACGCACATCCATTCCCCTGTCTAAGGCTGGAAATGGGCTCAGGCCGGCCTCAGGCCCATCAGGCTAGGCTAACTTCAGGTCGAACTACGTACCAGGCCCGAGTAGTTTTGGATCGGGGTTGGACTTAAAATTAGGGCCTGAATACCTTTCGAACCGGGACCGCTCGAGCCTGATTAGTGATCTTAAAATTAAAGCCGAGCCTGAGCCCGAACTTTGGCCTTAAAATCGAGGCCGGATTCAGGAGTCGATTTGATTACTGGTATGGCCAGACCAACCGATGCAGGAGCCGATTTGATTCACTGGTTCGGTCGATATGGTGCCGCTGAGTTCGCTGAGCTGTTCTTCCTTCGAAGAGTCCCGAACCCCAATCAAAATCATCGGTCATCCGCTAGGTTTCTCGATTCTCTCGTCTCTCCGCCTCCACCGCGTCCCAGGCTCGTCCCTCATCGCCGGTCGCCGGTCGCCGGTCGCCGGTCGCCGGTCGCGGGTCGCCGGTCGCCGGTCGCTGGTTGCTGGTCCAAACAAGGCGGAGGCGAGCCTCCTCTCGTCGGCCGACTGCGGTTCGATCGAGGTACAACGATCTCTCTCCCCCCTCTCTCATCTCTTCGTTGTCGTTTGGGCCTATTGCTGTTTTTCTATTGCTCCATCACTGTGATGTCTAATGGCTGAGTGCGGTTCCATCACCGTGATTGGCCCATTCCGGCCAGCCTCCCGCTAAGCCCTTCTCTGTAGCGGCTGAACGCCACCTCCACCGCCTGCCCCGTCGCTGCCACCACCTCCTTGGGCGGCACCGGTGGCAGCATCACCTTCTTCTTGCCGCCGCCGGGCTTCCTGGACCGCCGCTGCTCCGCCTTCTTCCAAGCGCCGCTCCGGTATCAAGACACACAATCACACATACATTCCCCTTCCCCTCCCCTCCCCATCCTCTCCTTCTGTCCCTTTTATTTGTACGTCTCCGGTCTCCGGAGCACTGTCATAGTCCTCTGTTTCTTTCTTTTTATTATCGTGTTCGTTGTCAGCTTCCCCGCTGTGAGCCGGACTAGGGTTTCTTGGTCAATGTCGGCCGAGAAGCCTCCCATGGAACTCGGCAAGGGCGCCGTCAATCTCGACAAGGCCGGCTTCCTAGACGTCAGAGCTACTTCTTACGAGGTACGCCTCCCCTCCTTTGAACACCGAGTTATTTTGTCCTCGTTCCCACTTCTCTTTAAATCTGGGGTTCGAATTTCTCACTGAAGTGATTTGATCTTTCTTTTCTTTTCTTTCCTTTTTTTGTGTGGTCCAAGAATTTCTTCTATTTATCCATTCATTCATTTACATTGGGTGATTTATGCTGCTTTGCACATCAAGAACGTGAAAAGAAAAGGTAAGTAAGATTTGATGACTATAAAAATTATCAAGAATTGCAAGAAACTCGTCAGGAAAGGTAGGTAAAAATTTCTTAAAGATCGCAAAATACTCTTCTTGGCACTTCCCGGCCTTTCAAACTCGAGGCTAATTGGTTTAGTCGGGTTGATTTTTCTCCCCTTCCTGCTACATTTAGGTCCTGTTCGTACTTTAGGGTTTCTCAGTTTTAAAGAAGTCAGAGATTCTTTATTCTCAATTTACCCTCCTGGTCACCTATTGGTCTTTTGCCCATCTCATGCCTCGCCTGAGCCTTTGTTATTTGATCAAGTCTGTGGTATTTAAAGTCATTGTCAGTACATTAGCATGAAGTTAAGTTCAACAATATAATCCAGTCTTTTCTTTTGGAGCAATAGTAATGAAAAACAGGTAAAATATTTGACTTACATGGCAGGAAATTTGGCTTTATATTGGATAAAATCTGTCCATGAAGGATTGAGATCATAATTTTAAAATTCTAGTTAATGTGTGTTAGATGCTTAAGCATTAGGAATATTTTGCAAGGGAGTTGTCAGGAAAAAAAGAATAAACACAAGAAACTGAGTGTGATGCTATGGTTGTTGGAATTCATGAAAAAAAATTTCAAGGTTTTGGCAGAGTACGCTGGAAGTCGACCACTGCTGTAATTGATATCTAGGAGCCATTGAATTAGCTTGTAGAAAGTGGATAATTTGTGGACAGAGATTGAAACTTAATCGTACATGTTCAAGCAAATTATGTAGTGTGTCAAACCATTATTTGACATTCAGGCAAAGATTTGGAGCAGCATGTCTTAGAATGTAATCAATCTTGAAGATGGCTGGTTATAAAGATATAGTTGAAAGATCTCTGAGACATGATATCCTCATATCTGTTGATTGCCAAAAGTTCTGCCGCGAGTTTGCTTCATGTGATCACAAACATTACATTGTTACATCATCTTAAGATCTTTCTCCTGTCGCAAAGATAAAGAGGAGGAGGATTAAACCAAACAAATGACAGTACAACTGAGAAATATTTATAAAGCAATCTTGTGGCTCGATGGTGCTGGTATTCAACACACTTGTCAAGCTCATAAATGTATTTATGTAATGTTTGACTGAATAAAGTTGAATGTAGCATTTGAACCAAATGGTTCTAAAACGATGAAACTCTGTCTAGGTGGCCTTCATAAGGAGGAGCTATACAGTGAATGTCTTTGCCAGAATGACCATAGAATCCATGCTCTTCTCCCCTGGAAGCAGTCAGTGAGATTTAGTTCCCTACTTTTCTGTCCCTGTTGTGATGCATAGTTGTCTTCTTGCTTCATCTTTCCCTCCTATACCCAACATCAAGAAGATTGGTGGTTGGCCACTGCCAATGTACACTGTTTTGCAAGTCTGGAAGCTTTTTTTTTTTGTTGAAAACTAGCATTGGATATGGAGAGATGTTGAGCAACATGAAATCAAATGTCCATTTTGAAAGTGTTTTCATTACAGGAAAATGAAATTTTCCATTTTAATGTGTTGATTTTTCTTGGACTCCCACTTAGCCTGCCACCACCAAAGTACACTGTTTTGCAAGTCTAGAAGCAATTTCTTTTTGACACGAGCTTTGCATATGGAGAGATGTCAGGCAACACTGGATCAAGCATCCATCTAGAAAGTGTTTCATTATAAGAGCATGAACTTTTCCATGTTACTTTTGTGTTGATTTTTCTTGGACTTCCAGTCAGCCTACCACATTGTTAGTGACAATCTGCAGTTTTTTATTTTATTTAAAAACTTTATTTCATATATGCTGAAGAAAAAAATTCTTAGTAATTGTAGCATGATACACTAATGACACATTGTTTCAAATTCTATAGCAGCTAGAGCAACTGAGGAGGCGCCCATATGCGCTAACTGGAGAAGTGGCAAGCAACTCTCATCTCTTTTGATCCTTTTCTTTTCTTATTGGCGGGGAGATGAAATCACTTAAGCGAGATTTTGGAGTTTCTAATGCATTATATTTATGTTTTGTAGAATTTCATTCAGGAAGAGGATACTCGATTGGAAACCACACGTGCAAGATGTACAGTCATATTCTTTGCTGCTATATTTGATTTACTACGTGCACATTTCGTTGAAAAAAAAAGAAGAAAACAAAATATAGAAGTACCTGAACTTACTTTATGTCGTGAGATGTTTTTGACACTTGAAACTTATCTTGGCTTCTCACAGTAGCAAATGTTCTTAGAAGGCATGAGGAGTTAAAGGAGCGTCTCTCAAGGTAAGCTGTTTGTGGAAAACTACTGATAAACTAACATTGTGCGCTCACTGGAACGGATGGCCAATTCGTTTGGGTGTTTTTTTTTTTTTTTTTTTTTTTTGCACCATTCCCTGATTTGTCATTGATTGCATGCTTTTTGCACATTATGGAAAAATCAATTTCTAGATGCTTTTTGTAATTAGCAGCAAAGTTTTTATTACAAAAGCAAGAGACTGTTGAATGAGTATAGACAGTGAGCAGATTGGCCTTTTTCCTTACCAGCAACTAGAACTGGCAACGAACAATGAAAAGTTCTTACACTTGTTGATAGAGCTGCTCATATTTTTTGGCTTCATTTGCTATGATTTTGTTACCAAAAATCCTCATTATCTAATTCTCTCATGGCTGGTTTTATGAGTCTTAGCTTGCAAATATATGAAAAATAAAAATGTTGATTTTTTTAATGTTAATAACTAAATATGAACATTTCCATAAAGAGAATGACTAGGCAAGCTAAGAAAGGGAAGTTGAACATATGTACAACCACAAATCACTTATGGTTATATCTCATCATCTCACATTCTCACTTCTCATGAGGAACTGATGCTTTCAGAATCCTTCTCACATCCTCCTTCTCATGAGGATCAGTCATGGTTTGAAATGCCTTACATCGCATGTAAATCTAACTTTTATATCCCTTATGATAAATGATAAACTATTAGTGAAGCTATCTCCCACCCAATCCACCATACACCAAAACCTCATGTTAGTAGTGCTTTTATTAGGGATCAAGGAACTTTTTAATAAACATATTAGAATCTAATAACTGAGAGGAAAATTTTTTGGAAGCCAAGAATATCCTAGTTTTGAATCATGTATTTTACAAAATGGAAACCATAAAGTTCAGTTTGAATAGTATATATCTCAGCTCTCAAATTGTGGTCCCATTTTAAATAATTATGATAGTGATTCTGTTGTTGTATATAAGTAGAAGAGCACTTCCAGACCGCTGTGACAAATGGATCTTCAATTTGAAAGAATTGAATTGGTTCCTGGATTCTTACCTATACTTGTGTGACCATTGAAATGCATTTGATTAAGCTCACACCTCCTGCTTGACCACTCTTTTCCAAACAATCATCATCAAATCGGCCCTATTTTTTTGGTTATTATACATTATCGTTTGTTTTTCCCCCCTCTAATATCCCTGTTTGTCTTTTTTTTATATGGGTGGACGGAGGGTTTGTTTATAGTTTAAATGGACATTCTTATCTCCCGAATTTACCTACTACTTTTGACCTTTGTGCTGCATGGTGCATGTGATAAGAATAGAATGAAGATATCCACTATAAAAATGTAGATATTAAATCCAACCACTTGAATGTTCCTCAATCAAAAGCATGAAAAGAGACATCTGATTGGACCAAACTATGTAGTAGTAGTAGACTCACAAGCAGCTAATGGATGGAGCTAAAGGAAAAGGTGGAGGAGGGGGGGGGGGGGGGGCAGTGGTGGTGGATGGGGATCAACTTTTGTGCTTCTTCTCCTTGTACTCCTTCCCTCCTATTCTTTTCCTTAATGCAAGAGTGAGAGAGCCAATGGGACAGGGATGTGGGGTGCTATGAGTTGGGCGACTATCATGTGAAGTCCAAGTATGCATGGGTGTGTATCCCTTGGATTGAGCTTTTCCCATGGAGAAAAGTGATGCAAGAGGGGTGTGTGTGAGATTATGGGCGAGTCCATATAAAACTATGGCTGCATGGGCATTAAATAATGGCCTTCAAGATTTTTTTCTTTGGAATTTTGTTAGTTCTGCTAATCTCTTGGCTCCAAACACCCCTAACTGTAATTTATATAACATGCATGTTATTTTTCTATTTATTATTAAATAAAGACATTATTTGTTAGTAAGGAAGGCTTTGCTTTTCTAGCTGCTGTTCTGTTTCTAAGGCTTCCTCTTCTGCTGCAGGGACTCTGATAAGATGATTTTTGAGCGTTTGCAAAAAGAATTTGAAGCTGCACGAGCTGCTCAAACTGAAGGTTCCTTTACATAGTGGTTCCAACAATTTTGTAGAATTGTTTCTTAATGTTTTATATTGGAATAGTGGTCTAAGTTATCTTAACTATCAATTTTCATGGTCCATACTACATCTTTATTTATTTATTGGTTTTTATGAACACCCAGTTACGGGTCTTCATGTTGTATGAGTATATATTTTTGCACAATGTTTGCCCTCTGCATGATGGTTTGTGGTATAGGAGAGTCCAGAGGATCAATCATATTGATCAACTGGAGTCGGTTTCAGCCTGTAGTGCACATCTCATCAATATGATGCTGCATTTCAAATGATCTTAGTAGCATTTACAATGGCTGAATGGTTAAACTCCAAGAAATGAAGCAAACACTGCTTGCTTGGCAACTGGGAAACAATGAACTTCATAAATTAAAATGCACTTTCTCATCTGCTATGCATTTGGTATTTTTATACCTTTCTGAAGTAAATTTTCCTCATTCTGCAGAGATATCTTTGGATGGTGAGCAATGGAATGAAGGATTACTAGCGACAATCCGTGAGAGGGTACTACTCTTTTTCAATTATTTTCCTACAACACTTTATAGTTTACCTTATAGATTCATATTATTTTTCTGTTTTTTTTTGTTTTTTCCTGTTAAGATTTACTGCTTGTATGGGAAAGTAAAACCAAGGTGGTTAATAATAATAATATTATTACCATCATTCTCTTCACCGGTAAGGTTGCTCAATTGTAACCTGGGTGTCAAATGTTTGAAATACATAAATACCCTCTCCGTACATAGGGGTAGGGTTGTGTACATCTTGATCCTCCCTAGACCCATAGTGGCTGAACCCTCATGCACTGGGATGCCCTTTAACTTCTTTTTTTTAAAATAATTCCCTTCACTGCTCCAATGGGGATGGTCCACCGGGTTCATAAATTTTTCTCTTACGATAGAAGGCTTACCCAACCCAAACTTAGATTCGGCTTCACCCTAACATTACCCACTTTTCTGATTATTATCATCATCATCATCATTATTAAAGTATTGGATGATATCCATCTCAAATCTCAATTTCCTTCTGCTGGTGAACTGATGTATGCGTAATCTCGTAGACAGGTTCACATGGAAGCTGATAGAAAGGCAATGTCAAGCCAAACAAGCATTCCTCCTGATACCCACTTTCATGCAAAAACTACTTACAGAATAAAAAATAAGGTGACTTGTATTTCCAACTATCTCATGATTCTTATTATTGTCAGCTGATTTCTTTTAAATGTGCATTTGCAGTAAACTAAAGCACATCTCCATTTAACATCCATAGCTTAGATTATGAGTTACATGTAAAAACTAGAACCTTAGAAGTTTTTGTTTTGGAAAGATTGATCATTTTTTTTGGTGTGTTCACATGTATACATTTGGTTCTAATAGTGTAACCAGTAATTGGTTCCAAATATATTTTACATCTTGGATTTTACTTCTTTTGTGAGTAGATATAATTTCTTTCAAACACTATAGCCCAATAACTTCTTATAATGTTTAGTATGGATATACGCACATGCATAATGAACATATTTTAAGTACATGTACTTATTGTTATACTGCTTGCAATGTTTCAAGTACGTGCTTGTTGTCAGATTACTTATGGGTGCTATTAGAATTTGACATTTCTGCAAAAGAACATGGTCATTAACTTGTGACTAGATGAGGTCTAGTCAACTTCGAGAAAAATCATCATTGTCAATTGTGGATTTGATAGTTTTAGCATTACAAGCTTGTTTGAAGTATTGCTTAAGGTAAATATTGGAATTTGTTTTGGAAAATGGCAAAAAACAAATAGTTACTTTGATATGCTTGAGGGGTTATTTTAAATCCAATAATGGATTTGAACTTAGGGGGAAAACAGATTAGGTAATATCTTTCTAGATTCATTCCCATAGCCTAGTTTATCTGGATGACAACAAGTTTTAGCATCTGATTAATATCTACATTTATAATTATATCCATTAAACAAAAGTGGATACAAATATGTATGCATTGCAAGGTCCGCAATTTTGGTATCAGGTATCATGCCAGTACTTTACTGATTCGGTATAGGATGGGTTGGTACGGTATGCACTTTATAGTGAGATAGGCCTCCAACCATTTTTCTCATTTTTCATCTCAGCACATCTTGGTATGGATCGGTACATCTTGGTACAGGTTCGTACGCACTTTGGTATGTCTCAGTTGGCCTCGGTATGGGCTGGTACAGTGTGGTATAGGATTTGTATCGATCCAAACTCAAGTTTCGTACTGGTTCTTATCTGGTAAGGTATGGTATGCCCTGTATTGGGCTGTACAAGGCGGCACGCCAGTCCATGATGCATGGACATGTATCTAATCTAGTTTAGCCTACTTCTTAGGCCCTGTTTGGGGGAGCTGTTGGCAGTAGAGCTGTTGGAAGTAGAGCTGTTGGAAGTAGAGCTGTCTGAAGTAGAGCTGTTATAAAAAGCTGTTTGCTGTTTGGTAACTACATTCGTAAAGTGCTGTGGTACTTTGTTTTGTGTTTGGTAAACAAACTGAGAAAGTACTTTTGTATGACAAAATTACCATAAAGGACATTGCATAGTATTATACAACAGAACATAATAAAACATAACATAAATTAATACATAAATATACGATATAGTATAATATTATTGTAATATAAATAATGTTATGTTAATATAGCATAATAGTAATATAATTATTAGAGTAAATTAATATTTGGTAATATAACATAATATTAAATTATTTAACATAACATATTAATGTATTATGATATAATGTAATATATATTATATTTATAGTATAATACAATAATAAAAGTATAAAATATTATAATTATTAGTATAAATTAATTTCTCATAATATAACATAATATTAAATTATTTAAAATAACATATTAATGTATTATAATGTAATGTAAGATAATATAATATAATATTTATAGTATAATACAATAATAAAGGTATAAAATATTATAATTATTAGTATTAATTAATTTTTCATAATATAACATAATATTAAATTATTTAAAATAATATATTAATGTATTATAATGTAATGTAATATAATATAATATTTATAGTATAATACAATAATAAAAGTATAAAATATTATAATTATTAGTATTAATTAATTTTCCATAATATAACATAATATTAAATTATTTAAAATAATATATTAATGTATTATAATGTAATGTAATATAATATAATATTTATAGTATAATACAATAATAAAGGTATAAAATATTATAATTATTAGTATTAATTAATTTCTCATAATATAACATAATATTAAATTATTTAAAATAACATATTAATGTATTATAATGTAATGTAATATAATATAATATTTATAGTATAATACAATAATAAAGGTATAAAATATTATAATTATTAGTATAAATTAATTTCTCATAATATAACATAATATTAAATTATTTAAAATAACATATTAATGTATTATAATGTAATGTAATATAATATAATATTTATAGTATAATACAATAATAAAGGTATAAAATATTATAATTATTAGTATAAATTAATTTTTCATAATATAACATAATATTAAATTATTTAAAATAACATATTAATGTATTATAATGTAATATAATATAATATAATATTTATAGTATAATACAATAATAAAGGTATAAAATATTATAATTATTAGTATAATTAATTTTCATAACATAACATATTAATGTATTATGATATAACGTATTATAATATTATATTTATAGTAGGTGATAACGTATTATGGTATCTCTCTAACAATTTTTCTAGTTAGGTGATAAAATTGATTAAATGATTACTAGATGTTTAGACGAGAATCACATAGATGAAAAATTATTTAGCATATTCTACGTGCATACTTTAATAAGGCTTGGAATATACTTCATATAGCCTGGCACACAGTTTAGCCTTTTTAACACACAATTAAGGATTGGACACAATTAATCTAGCATGGTATACATATATCTTAGCACATAGTTAATCAAGGATTGCACATAGTTAATATCCATCCTCTCTAACTTTACCTTGTTCATACTTTTTTACATTGTTGACGTAGTAGCAACAAAAATACAACGAACATTCATGTTTGGTCAAATACAAAATAAAACAACATGTGGAATTGCACTGCACTCAGAAGTCAACGAGCTATAAGTTGAGAAGCAATATGATCACGCAGAATATCCATCTCACGGTTACCCAATATTTGGCTTTGCTCTGCACTCAGTTCTTCCTGTGGTTCATTAATCTCTAAACAATCAGAAGAGAGTAGATCCTCATTATCATCATAAGGCTGAAACTCCAAATCTTTGATTGCATGATTTCTAATAAAATTATGAATAGCCATGGAAGCCACCACAATTTGGACTTGTTTATGATAAGAAAAGTTGGGCATGGTACTCAACATTCTCCATCTACTTTTCCAGCATCCGAATGTCCTCTCAATAGTGCATCTCAGGGAGGAATGTGCATGATTAAAGATTTCATGCATACCCTTTGGTTGACTTCCACGTCGAAAATCTGGTAAATGATACCTCTCCCCTTTGTAAGGCCCCATATATCCCAACATGTGAGGATATCCTGCATCCACCAAATAATATTTACCTGCATATATATATATATATATATGAGTTAGTATTTTAATATATTTAATGAAAGTTAAAAAAGTATACTTGCGATCATAATATATTTAATTAATATGCATACGTCTATATTATAATATATTTAATTAAAATGCATACCTCTAGGTGGGTGTGGAAATTGGAGCTCTTTTCTGTGTATAGCATCTAAAAAAATACGAGTATCATGAGCAGTACCTTCCCATCCAGCACAAACAAAAGTGAAACGCATATCAAAATCACAACAAGCCATAACATTTTGTGTAGGAATCCCTTTTCGGCCAATATATGGTACTTGTTTGGATGGAGAAATTTTCACTGGTATATGGGTGCCATCAATTGCTCCAATGCAGTCCTTAAAATAAGGCCACCAACGATGATCATCGCGGATTTTACTTGGAATATTTTTGAACTCTTTATCCAGCGGGCTAATAATATCCTTGGACATCCTTAAAACAGCATTTAAAACATGGGTGAAATATCTACTAACTGTTTCTCCGGAATGTTGAAATCTTTCTTGAACCATCCTATTCCCAAACCCATGTCCTAGAATCATCAAAAACATAGACACCAGCTCCTCAACAGGAATATATCTAGAAGCCTTTAAACCATATTTGATTTTCAATTCCATGCACAGATTAATAAATACATGTTTTTCCATTCGAAATTGTTGTTGGCATCTATATGGATTGCCATGTAAAATTTCTGATACAAACTTATATCCGGTTTGATAAGAGGTCCTACAAGGCTCCTTTTCAATATATTTTGTGTAATATTCAGTAACCATACCAACAGTTGCAGTTAGTAGAATATTATAATTATCATCATCAACTATCTCATCTTCACTGGAATAATTCTCCTCAGAACTATTGTCAATGCTGCCCATACCTGTAGAAAACATATTATGCAAAAAATAAAACATCTGTAGCAAATAAAACAAATGATATATAAACATATAATGCAAATACATATAATATCACAAAATCATAACATCTATAATATCCATAAAATCAATAGCATCCACGATTCATTATCCAAGAGATACCACAAATACATATAGTCCATCATCATTCTATAATAGAAGTTCATAATTAAAACTACAAAACATATTGCCATAATAGTACGTCAACAACTACTTATGTAAGTTTGACATTCGCTTGAGCCATTCAATTCGAAGATTGGTATCTCGGAGTGCCATAAACATCTCTCGATGTTCTCTTTTAAGGAGCACCTCAGCAGCAATCAAAAGCAGTTCAGGTTGTGCTACCATCTCAGGCATCATATGCACTACGTCCATCACCTCATCGATACTACGTCCAGGTTTATCAATCATCTTGGATGGCACTGTACTTTTCTTCTCCACTGCATCAATAAGACGACTCAATTGCTGAGATAGTTGTGCAGCACCCCCAACCTTCTTGCATTTCTTATCATGCAAAGTAGAGCTAACTCTTTTCTTTCCTCTCTCTTGGATAGCATCAGATGCAAGAGTAAGGTTAACATTAAAATTATCAGTAGGAACATCATCAATTTTATACTCAATCATATGATGGTCCTCATCTGAGTCACCTAAGCCCTCAAATGTATCATTATTAACCCCATCCAACCTCTCATATACTTCAATTGTGTCCTCAACATCCTCCTGCACCAGTAAAGCTGGTGCCCAGGCCCCCTCCCCAGTGGCACTAGTACCTCTAAATAACCTATCCAATTTTATGGCATGTTGTAGACCACGTTCTCGAAACTTAGCTGCATCAGGAATCTCCTGCAAGTTAACAATATATAGTTGTCAATAGTAGTTTATAGGTTAGTATAAAAAATCTTACAAATATTAAACTAGTGGCACGTGTACCTGCAATTTTTTTCCCACCATGCATCTGGTGCATCTATTGTATTTCTAACAGGATCCCATCCAAGTCCTGTTTCCTTTCCCACCAATTTCATCCAAATGCTCCAATTTGCTTTCAGGTTATCCCACTTATTTTTAAATTTTTTGTAGTCATATTGATTTCCAGTCTTCTCATTGAATTTCTTAATTATATTGGCCCACCCTAACCTATTGAAATGTGTTCCTGGGCGATTACCAGCTTCAACTTCACCAATACATATATCGATAAACTCCTCTATCAATTTTTCATTCCAAATGGCCTTCCTCTTCTTCTCATCTTGGGTTGATGGACCAGCAAGGGTATGTTGGCTCTTCTTAGACATTTGTTCTTCTTACAATGCAACAACAAAGACATGAAACATTTTGTCAATCATAAGTCATGATTTCATCCATATGAATAAAACACCTTGTAAAGCATATTAGAAAAACAATGAGATATTAGACAAGGCATGCAATAAGAGGCAATTATTTGATAGAACTATAAGCATTTTCACCAGCTTGCACAGTTCTTAAATGGATCTCAGGCTTTACTGGTTTCGTCTATGTTCTTGACCATTTTTGGTCAAGCTAGTCTTCTTAATAGAACTCTATGTCTAATGAATGTCAATTATTTGATAGAATCAAGGATTTGATGGATGGCTATTATGATACTAAATAAAGAAATTGCCATTACCATGTATAAACTTACTCTTCCCATTCCTAACTAGGTAGCAGCATTTTTTCCATGATCTCAGGAAAATTTTGCCTACGTACCATGATCTCCTTTCTTTTTAAATTTCAACTTCCAGATCTTGTAGGACTCTCTTTCTATTGGAAATAAGATCAGATTAATAGGAACATTTATTACCTTATTTATCTCCAGTATCTCGATTTTATATTGTAAATCCATTAGCACCTACAGGTTCTTTCCTTTTAGCTCTCAGAACATGCTCATATGATTCTGTAATAAATATGAAAATTGATTATTTCTGAAGGAATAAAAGTAATAGCGCACCGAGATTTCTCTTAAAAAAATTGTGAGATTGTTTGGAAATTCCCGATGCTCGGATCATGAAGACTAAAGTTTGAATCATGTAATGGTTACGTTGTATGCACATTATTTGTCAGATTAATAAGGTCCAGGGGGCATGTCTCATAATTACGATCGAGATGAATGAGAGGGATGGCATCAGTAAACTATTTCACTAAATTAGAAAACCTGTGCCTAACTGCACTATAAACCTGTGCCTAACTGCACTTTGTTGCTTGCACTAACTACGCTCAGGCCAAAACATATTACATTGTCAAGTTCCCAATATTAGCCAAATACGATGTTGAGTACCCAATATCTTCTTGGCAATATTGGAAGTATTAGTAACAATAGTATGCACCACTAAAATGACAATAAGGTGTAAGATCTTTTAATTAAAACATGCTTCAATATTCATCAAATGTCCATTCTTGGAATCACTAGCAGTGAATTTTGTTGAAGAATGACAATCTAAGTAGTAATTTGGACTTTAAGTCAAAAGTATAAGCATAAAATATTTTGGCTAATTAAGAATAAAAGGAGTATTCTTACTTCTTAAAGCTTCAAAGTGCAATGGAGATTGCAAATTTCTGAGCCACTAGGTGATAGTACCTGACAGAAAATGATCCAATCATAAGTTAGAAGGCAACAATAATATTACTAAACTCCATTAAAATTCTAAATACAAATCTATCTTTCTCTCTGTAACAGAGAGAGGAAAAACTTGGTCCACCCGAAGAGAGAGGAAAAATTTGGTCCACCCGAACCATAGAGGGAAATCTCTCTCTGTAACAGAGATTTCTCTCTGTTCTCTCTCTCTCTCCCTCTGTAACAGAGAGGGAAAAGAGCTCGCCATCCACCAGAACTCCCTCCCTGCAACAGAGGGAGGATCTCGCGGTCCACCGTGGACCGCGAGATCATTAAGCGTACAGAGAGAGGATCTCTCTGTGTTATAGAGAGAGATCCTCTCTCTCTGTTACAGAGAGATCCTCTCTCTCTGTAACAGAGAGAGATCCTCTCTCTCTGTAAGGGGAGGCACCGTGGACCGTGGTGGTGCGGTCCACGGTGTCGCGGCTTGAGCATGGACCGAGGATCTCTCTGTAACAGAGAGAGATCCTCCCTCTGTCTCACCCGTGGACCGCGAGAGAGGAGGCATCGTGGACCGCAATGCTGCGGTCCACGGTGTCGCGGCTACAGCCTGGACCGCGATGCCGTGGTCCAGGGGTGGTTCTTCGTGGTCCATGATCGAGGAGGACGGGCCGCGAGGTGATGATTAAAAAAAAAAAAAAACAACACATTGATTTTGAAAGGTGCAGAGAAGGATTAAATTTTTTTTATTCTAAAATGTTGTTCAAGGAATGCATACAAAAATTAAAAAAAAAAAATACCTTCTCTTACGGAAAGAACTCTGACGGCTAGGGTTCTTGGCTCAACCAGATTTTTTAGGTTTATAAAGGGGCAAGCTATGTAATTATTAGATTTTAATGGGGGCATTTTTGTCAAAAATAGAGCTTTCCGAAAAAGCTGAAACAGCTTCCTCCCAAAAGCTCCAAATTGGAGCTTCTGCCAAAAAGCTGTTTTCAGCTTCCCGCAAAAGCTGAAACAGCTTCTTGGAAATTTTACCAAACACACTTTTTTCCCCAAAAGTACTTTTGGAGGGCCAGAAAGTGCTTTTTGGCTCTCCAAAAGCTCCCCCAAACAGGGCCTTAGTCTCATATATGGCTCTTAAACTCTATTGTGGGTTTAATAAGTGTCAACATCAATGTCTTCAATTTTCCAAGGAATGATATCTTTAACTTGGTGGTTCCATCATTGGACCCATAACAGTGAGACTCTTAATCCAAAGTGTGTTTCTTACTAGAGTCATTAGGATTAATGGATTTAAGTGCCTATCAACAAACATGATATATAATGTAGTAACATGGTTTGCCATACTTATACATAATGTTCTGTATCGGGTGTATCGTATCATATCAGTACCGAACTGAGACTCGGTTGGGGGCACGAGGGGGGGATACTGAGTTTTGGTACGCCGAACTGACCCTATACCGGGCGTACCAACATTGTGCCATTATGGTACTAGTATTATGGGGCCCGGTACTGAGACAACGAACCTTGCATAGTAGTGCTTCCTGGCATGAGACACTAGCATAGTATGTGATGCATGACAATACTTGGATGTTTCCCTGCTATTGTGTGCTGAGCATTGGAATTGCTGACACAACACAACATAATACAACACAACATAGTATGTGTCGTGATAGTGCCAGGTTGGTATACCGGTAGCATGCAGTACTTAAATCCTTGTTAGGACTACTAATTACAGGCCTCTCATCTTGAAAAAAGGTTGAAAAACATGCATGCATTGCTTGAGTTAATGAAGAATAAAGTGGAAATGTGTTCGATCTACAAAGTTAAATAATAAGTTTGAAAAAAAAACAATATTTCATACGTATTAATATTAAAAATTATCTACATTTATCTAAAACAAGTTGAGGTACTGCTCATATTCGATTTATATCTGTTATGATTTGAATAATATGGATATTGTTACTGCTTATTCTATATCTATATCTGTTTAAAACAAATTTGAATACAAATATTAGCTTCTTGCTCACATTTGCTTAGAGCACTGTTATTGCTAATCTCGGGCCTGAATTAGAAAGGCAGAGGGTTGACATTGGGTTGACAGACAGCCATAAAAAGGCATGTCAAACTTGAAATGGATCCAAATTTCATGGGCTCGCTGATCCCATATAGTTTGGATAAGGCTGGATGCTTATGGTTATGGTTTAATATATGTATTTGCAATTTCGTCCCTTAATGAAAATAATAAGGATTGGATATACTGAAATCCAACCGGTATTTAATCCAATATCTGAACTCATTAAGGATTATGAATCACTAACCTGTATAAAAACCCAAAAAGAATTGGACCTGAACCAAATTTGAAGCCAATTAGTTTATCCAAATCATGGACACTTCTCACCAAATTTGTTCCATTTAACAGCAATCCAAGTTTTTCTTCTGGCCAGGGTTGCCATTGTGTTGGGTTTAGGTTGCCATCTAATTTCATCCATAATACGATGCACTTAAACTAGAGGAAATTCTATAACTAACCTTTTTACAGATTAAGGTATGAAATACTAAAGGTTGTGATGTAGGACCAGTTGGTCAATTTATTAAGAACCTGTATAAATTTAAATGTTGCCATATCTTTGCATGAGTACATGGAATCATAGAAATAATACCATATTCGTGTCAAAAAGGAATTTGTTGACATAATTTGTTTTTCCCATGTATAATAGTTTGTTAGTGGACAAGCTCTTGCTCGACTAGGCTGACAATACTCAACTTCAAACTTTATAAGGCAATCAATGGCATGCAGCTGATTAGTCTTACTTATGTTGGATCGTGGTCTATTCACAATGTTAAATTTTAACTTGCGATTGAAATAAATTTGGTTTATATACATGCAAAGTTCACCTTGAGATTCAATATCATTTTTGCATTGCAAAAGTTTTTTTCTTGAAAGAAACCGGACTGCTGGATAAGGTAATAACAAAACTTTATATCAATCTTTAGTTTATCAGTTCTATCTTTTTATGTGGAAGATCTATTGGTGAAACTTGCTGAGTCTGCAGTTTGCGGTTCTTGTTAGCAGGTAATCTGTTGTCTGGAGGGTGCAAGGATTGGCATACAGTATGAGACATCTTTTGCTGGTAATTGTGTAAAGTTATTTTGTGGCTGGAAAAATAGTTATGACTTACTTTTATATATTCAACCTAATGGCCTTTTGCTTTATCTTTTAGGTAAGCCACGAATTCTTAGATTTCATTAAGTGGAAGTGTTAAGCATATTTTGGGCGTTGCAAGGATCATGAAACTTATGTGGGATTGGGATTATAAAAGAAAAGAAACAAACTCTCCAAAAAATAGAACAGCTAAACCCTCAGACTTTTGCCACCAAAATGGTTGTTCCAGTTGTATAATTTTTTATATGATTTGGATCAAGAGCCGAAATTTTTCAAAACTACACAACTACTCATACTTAATTTAATAACTCTACAACTACTCATACTAAATTTTTATATGTTTTGGATCGAGAGCAGAAATTTTTCAAAACTACACAACCACTCATGCTTAATTTAATAAGTCTACAAAAATCTAAAATCTGAAACCCTCGGACTTTTGCACCATAAATGGTTGTTCCTGTGTTCCAGTTGTATACATTTTTATACGATTTGGATCAAGAGCATAAATTTTTCAAAACTGCTCAACTACTCATACTTAATTTAATACCAGTGACTACAATTAAACTGTAATGAGTAAAGCATGTACATTTACTTTAGCTCTGTTAAATATATCGCTATGATCTTGCATCTGGCTGAGTCAGCTTAATTTGACAAGGGAAATACATGGTTATGTACATTTTGAAGTTATTTTCAAATCTTTTTAATTTTAGGTCCCACATGATGATCCCGTGATCTATGCTGTTATTTCTTGAATAATGTTCTCTGAGTAATTAGAGAAGTTAATCATATTTAGTTCTGTTTGGCAGGAGAACCTTGTGAGATTTATCATTGCGTTCTTGAAAGCAAATCATTTCTTGAAAAAATGACTGTAATCGAACATACAGTTCCTTTCTTTCTTCCAATTCGTGAAGCAGAAAATGACCTTCTCTCTTCTAGTGCAATTGTGGGTTTTCTAAGCATCTACTGTATCTGAGATTTTTCTTTAAAGTTTTGGATTTTAATCCTACCTACTGACATTGATTATGTGCCTTCAGAAATTTATCGACCATGTTGGAGAACTTTTGCAATCTTATGTGGACAGGAGAGAGCAGGTATCATGCTTGTAACTGTCATCCTCCGCTCTGGCCTGAAGAATGTGATGTTTATGTCTTATATCTTCATCTATTCTTCTTTCTTTCTTTTTTGGCTGTCATGTCTATATTGATGCTTTACGAGGATGGCACTATTTTGCTTAGGTTGTTTATCTGCATTGGATATCAGTGAAGAGGTGATTTAGTGAGGCTACATATTGCTTAGCTTCAAGTTTGCAAATTTTATTTGTTGTTGCTTCCAAAATCCTGTATTTGTTGTCTTTATTCGTTCTAGCTCTCAATTGTCAAATATAATAATTCAAATCAGGACCCGGAAGCTGCAGCGGCAAAAAAAATAATTTGTTTACAAACCCATGAACTTGCAGGAAAGAAATTGGATTTTAGCCATAGAGAATGGTTTTAAATGTCGGCGCCTTGCTAGTTGTTGCCCGCTGGGACACAGCATGCCAGGCTATTACGGCAGCCACCTGGCTCACATCGATACATGACACCTCTTGCATCTTTTCTTTTTATTCTTTTATAATTCTGAAAAGATTTTCTATGTTCTTTCTATATATCTTTTCTTTTCAGCATGGGGATGCACAGTACCTGCAGTGCCAGCCATTGGCCGCATGCCTCATGCATTTGACATTTCAATGCTTGCCTTAAAGTATGACAGACAGAAAATATGGTACTGTGAGTCCACAGATGATGTCAGAGTCAGTAAGTCCCGTATTATTTTTCCTATTTATAAGCCGCAGCTTACTTCGGCGTTTTCCATTTTCCTTAGGAAACTATATTCTTTGCTTTTACTTGCAACTATTTTTTTTTTTTTTTTGTGTCATTTTTGGTTTCGATTTGAACGTCCTTTTTATGAAAATCCAATCCCATATAAAAATACGACCCATTTTCACACCATCTATCTATTCATTTCTTTCCTATGTCTCCAATTCTTCCTCATGTTCTTACCACCCTCTGACGAATTGACAACTTTTTTTGAGCGCAAAATGCCTGACATATGGGGCTTTTCAGGGATCGAACATGAGCAACCTCCTTCCCAGGAGGACTTGCTTTTAATTACCTCACTGGAAGACTTAATCAGAGAAAGAACAGAGAATTGACTTTCAGAAGAAGGAGACTCTCTCTTGCCAAATGAGAGGGATAACCATATCCGAGAGTACATCTCTCTTTCTTGTGCTGAAAGGAGCCCTCAGTTGTTGCCCGCTGGGACATAGCATGCCAGGCTATTACTGCAGCCACCAGGCTCACATCGATACATGACACCTCTTGCATCTTTTCTTTTTATTCTTTTATAATTCAGAAAAGATTTTCTATTTTTTTCTATATATCTTTTCTTTTCAGCATGGGGAGGCACAGTACCTGCAGTGCCAGCCATTGGCCACTTGCCTCATGCATTTGACATTTTCAATGCTTGCCTTAAAGTATGACAGACAGAAAATATGGTGTTATTATGTTGAATATGCATATGAACTGGCCACTACACCTGTAAGTTTATTCCATATAGCTCACTGCTAGGCATTTATTTTGCAAATTTTTGGTTGTACAAGGTTTTACATGACATAGTTGTTGGTCTTATTGGACATGTGTCAGCAAAGTACTTAACGTTAATCTTTAGGTTCATGTTAAATTAAAAAAATATAGACATTTAGGTGGAGTGAATCTGGAAAGAGGGAGTTTTCTTAGTTTTCCTTAATTAGTTAATTTGTTCGTGTTTATGTGTATAAGCGGGATCTGACGTGATTTATGTTTTCAAGAAAGCCTTAATACCCAGCTGAGTTGCCGGCCTGAATGTAATACAAAGGCACATAACATGATTTATATCAGCTCTAGCTAGAAGAGGGACAAAATCTCCTTATGATGTTGATTAATTAAGCCTGCTCATGTATCTGTACTGTAATTATGCACTACAATCTTTATTTGAAGGCTTGTGGAATTCCATCCTGATTCTCTTGTTCACTTGTTACTGCAAATTAAGCAGGTAATATATGCTTTTTTATTCCACCTTTTGTTTTTACAATATCTTCACTGGAGATTAGCGTCTTAAGAACGATGAATTTCATCACTTGAATTTACATACTAAATTATGTTACACATGAAATGATTACATGCACATTCCTTGTACGTATATCAAAATATAACATTCGATTTCTTTTGCTAGCTTGCTGGCATGATATGCAATTGTACTGACTCCTTGGGAAGATAATAACAAATAAGGAGGTTGAGGAGATCATGTTATACTAATTGTTTATGATCCTTTTCATGTTTTCTTATAGCTATGCAAATGCGACTTTTTATTCTGCTCATGGTACCTTTTCTTTTTTTTTCTATTATTTTTTTCCAGCTAAATTTGTCTTCAAATTTGGCTGCATGATTTTTTTTTCTTTTCCTGCATATCTGTTGCAAACTTCCTTTCATTCAAGAAATGCTCTTGCACAATTTTACTTGTTTTTGGGTTCATTTAGGTACGCCTTATCAAGGAACTGTATGGAAACCAAATTGGGGAGCTATTCCATAGTCTTGCTTACAATTGGATCGAATTTGTATTGGAAGACTTTGATTGGTAAGTGCCTATTTGTATGGTGTAATCTGAATTCATGTTTACTTTTATGATCCACTTGTACAATTAGCTTTATGAATTTAAGTTTTTAAATATAAATATAGTTGATTTCATGTTGGAGCCTCAACAATCATAATTTAATAGTCGTCAGCACTATAATTCTTATACGGAGTCATTTTGTGGAAAAAACTGTTTTGTTGTTTTGTACTGAAGTATTTTGTTCGGATCCTACAGCTAATGTAGCATTTAAGTTCATATTTGTATTTGTTGCCTATCCGATACATGTTCCAAGCGGCCAAGCCCAGGGCACTCACTTCTCTTATGTATGTTGCTTGTCTTATGACCATAGATATCTTTGATTGGAAAAGGCAAGGAATAGGAACCCATGCATGTCCCGTGCACAACATATGTGTATGTACACAGAGTGCGCCGGGGGGTTTTGCGGAGGGTCGGGGCGGGAGGGGGGGGTGGGGGGCGAGGGGTGTTGGAGATCTATGTTACTAAATTCCAAGATCTTGAAGATTCTTTTGCATCTTGATGAGATCTTTGAGAAAATATTGCAGATCATATTCTGGAAAATATTTTTTCCCCCTTCCTCAACTAAGTTATTCACCTTTCTTACCTTTCAAAAAAAATGATCTTGGCCATTAGATGAGATCAAATCTTGATTGTTATTGCACTATTCCATAAAGTAGCTAAAATGTTGCCATGTGTCTGCTTATTACAATTGCAAGACACCTTAATCAAGCTCCAATCATGTCGAATATGGACTCCCATCATCAATCCGAAGTGATGGAATCTATGGAGTCTTCTTCCACCGCCTTGTCTAGACATGGAAGGTCTACGGATCCTGTCATTTTTTATGTATTGTTGATGAGGAATAGCTAGGTAGATGATCACGAAAGGTAGAATGACAACTGTAAATTGTTCAATACAAAAAAGAAAAAGTCCTGTATCAGTGATGATAATCTGCCACCAAAGGAAAACAAGCCATACAGACAACAAACCAGATCCACAATGTGGCAATTTATTATCTCGCTTGCAAATAGTGAGACCAAATCTCTAGTTGATTTCATAACAGATTATAGGGTGGAACCCAAATCAAATCTTCTTCTACCATGCATTCGAAATGAATCATTCTTCTTCACACAATAAGTCAGAAACGAAGAATTATGGTGGTTGTCAGTGTTGGTACAGATGCTGAATATTGGTATGGGCATAGATGTAAAAGTATTTTCTAACATAAACTGTTTAAGCCAGGGTTTGAAATAGAGTTCTCTCCGTTGGAAGGCCGGTGCTCAACTGGGTTTTATTTTGCATCCTCTAGACTTTAGAGTGCTTGTTTTGATTCTGCTGATAAAATGGAAACCTATCAGCTACAAGGCTACTTTTTCTTCTTTTACAAGAAGTTTATGATATGCTGTCTAATGGCACCTCATTAATATCACTCCATTTTATCTTGTGTAGCAAGGTGACTGTCAGTCTAAGATATGCAGATCTTGTTTCAGTATTGCCAAGCCGAATAAGGGTTCTGGCATGGCCTGTCCATCCCTTAAAAAAAATTCTTGTGGGAGATAGAAAAGGCAGTGGGGCAGCATTAGCTCAATCTATTCCATCTCGTCTTTCATATGCCGAGGATGCATTAAGAACTATGAGCCTGCCAGAAGGTTTGTTGTATTTCAATTCTTTATCTTTTTCAACAAGCATAAGACATTTTTCTTGTCCTCCTAACCTTTGTCCAGTCTTCTCCTTTTCGGCCTTCTCTCTTGCAGCATATGCTGAGATTGTGTTGAACATGCCTCGAGTTCTGCAACAAATGTTCCCGCAGCTGGGAGGTGCATAGGGTCATTCAAGCACATTCCAAAAATGACCACTGAAACAAAGCTTCAAGCTTGCCGATCTTTGCTGAGATATGGTTCTTATTCTTGATGGCCAATATCATTGATATAATTTGAGGCATTGTCAGAGAACATGCATTAGCCCATTGCACTGGAACTTGAATGTGCTGATCATGGAGACTGGAAAGATGTTTTTCCTTGGCTTCATTTTTTGGTCACTGACTCGCACATGTACTTGCCAAGAAGTCAAGATATTGCTGATGGCAATATACTTCAAAGTTCTAATAAAAATCTTGTTGATCCAAAATTAATGAACATTTTGGTGATCCCATAACTCATTCTGGTTGTTCCGTGTTGATGATTTTCTCCTTCAGAGATGCTCCCTTCATTAAGGATATGCATGTAGGTGATAATCTAGTTTCTTGTTTTTGTTGTGTTGTGATAGAGAATGACAGCAGTTTTGCCATCCAGCTTTGATTGTATTTCCATCGCATAGTTCCGATGACTAATATCATCAAGGATTTTAGAAAGTTTGATTATGTGTAATTTTTGAACCTAGCTAATTGAATTTGTTTGCAAGTGTGCAGGAATTTCCTCTATGTTTTCATTGGCACTGAACGTTTGATTGTACATAATCCAAACTAAACTAACTTATGGAATTAGTCTGGGCAAGTATACAGGAGTTTCTTGTATGTTGTCTTCACTTGACATTTTATTTGAAGCAATGTAGGCCCTTGAGAGCTGATTTTTTCCCATGATATCATGTTGAACTCACGACCAAAATATGTTCTTGATGAATGCATTTTATGCTTTGGGCAAATGTGTGTCCTACATCAAAATGCATGTTGGATGTTCTTTTAATTATTTTATCTTGCTGATTTTTGTAAGTTGGAAATTGGACTGTGGATGGTTGAAGGGTGGAAGCTACAACGAGGGTGCCTCAGTGCATCAGCCTTCGGGGATTGCGGGGTCTCTGAAGGATCATATGTATGCTACCTTATCCCTAGGTATAGAGAGGATATTTCTGTATTTTGAGTCTGATATCCAGGTATGATTGATCTTTCACTGCCATCATTTCACCAGGTTTGTCTACACTTTTTTTGTCGTATGGGTGAAAAGTTACGTGTAGCATCTCTAAGAGCAACTTTTTCCATATTTGAACTGTAGTTTTACCTTTGAGGATTGCAGATCTGCAACCTTGTTTAAGACTTGTTCGAAAGAACTGTTTAGTGCCTGGGTGGATGGTGGAATCACAAGATTGTGTATAATCTGTCTACAGTGCTTTCTGTCTCCTCAGCTTAGCGGCAAACGCACAGAATTTCCAGGATTGAGGCGACTTTAGGATTCCCCAATCCCTAGTTGTAAGGGATAAGTAAAGCCAACCGTGAGGTGATGTCTTCCCAACTAAATAGTCCCTAATCTCTGTTATAATCATAATTACATTGCGAAGCTCTGGACTAAATGAAATTCGTGGTGAGAGATTTTTAAAAGAAATGTAATAGGCTTGGCAGGTCACGTCCCGGATTAGTTGAAACTCACCATAGAAGTACGTGAACTAGTCATTCTAAGAGGGGAAACTTGACGAGAAAATCAATTATTAACAGCATGTTTGTTTTTTTTTTTTAATTCTTGTTTTCCATACAAATTATGAAATAGAAGAAGATTGATTTGGTGATAGCACTTGCATGGAACCCTGGTGCTCCTTTGCTTTTTTTTTTTTTTTTTTAATGAAATCATAAAATGGTTGCTCTTCTAAATATTCCAACAAAAAAAAAAATCTACTACCATGTTAAAAAAGAATAAGGGATTTCATCAAACATATTATTTATTTAATTGATTTTTTTGTTTATTTTGGAAAACGAGAACACAAAACAAAAGTAGGGCTGGAAGTGGGCCGGGCTTGTTTATTTTGGAAAACGAGAACACAAAACAAGAGTAGGGCTGGAAGTGGGCCGGGTCGGGCCACACCTGTTGCCCAAGGTGACAAGCCAAGAGGGGGGGTGAATTGGTTTCTCTCAATTTTAACTATCTTACTTATGTTAAATGATGAGTTAGTGGAATTAAACAAATCACAATACAAACAACAAAAAGTATAGTGGTTCGGTGCTCTCCTTATCACCTACGTCCACTCCCCAAGCGACTCTTTGGGAATTCACTATAATCCCGCGGATTACAGTTGGATTGTTTTCCGGGCTCACAATCCAAAAACCTTTACACTTTGGTTTTCCGGGTTCACCAAAAACCTATGTTGGTTTTACGGGCTCACCAACGAACCTAAACAATTGGTTTTCCGGGTTCACCAACGAACCTAAACAATTGGTTTTCCGGGTTTACCAACAAACCTTCAATATTGGTTTTACGGGCTTACCAACAAACCTTCAATGTTGGTTTTACGGGCTTACCAACAAACTTTACAACAAGAAGTTTAATAAACAAAGTAAGAAGATTTAAGCTCCTAGATGAGCAAATATAACAATATAATCTACAAAGAAGAGTTTAGAGAATAGTTATCGCTTGATGTGACTTCTCTCTTCTTTGTCAAGGATGCTTCACTCTTCAAGGGTGGAAGGAGCTCTTAATGACTCTTGGAATCTGCTCAACCACTTTCTTTTTACTCTTGAATGAAGCACTTGGATGAAGCTTGCCTTGCTAGGGTTTTCTCTTGAATGCACTTGATGTATTTTCCCAAGCTTACTTCCTCTGATGAATACCCCCTCTTAAATACTTCTCCAACCTCCAAATAGACCTTTCTGACCGTTGGTTTGAAGAAACTAGCCGTTTATAGTCGTTGGGAGTCCAAAAAGCACTTCTGCACAACTAGCCGTTATGCTTCTGCCCGTGCTTGGGTCGGCTCAACCTGTCCTTGGGTCGACCCAACTTTCACTTGGGTCAACTCAACCTTTCCTTGGGTCGACCCTCTCAGAATCACAGAAACTTGCAATTCAGCCTTCCTTCACTTGGGTCGACCCAACATTTCTTTGGGTCGACTCAAGGTTCAGTTGGGTCGACTCAACTTCTTCTTTGGTCGACCCTCTCAGAACCACAGAACCTTGCATTTCAGCCTTCCTTCACTTGGGTCGACTCAACATTTCTTTGGGTCGACTCAAGGTTCAGTTGGGTTGACTCAACTTTTACTTGGGTCGACCCTCTCAGGGTTTCCAGAGAACCTTTTCTGTCATGTATTCTGTCATTGTCTTTGGGTCGACCCTCTCACTGTTTGGGTCGACTCAAGCTTGGGTCGACTCAACTTCATCTTGGGTCGACCCTCTCAGTATTTCCAGAGAACCATTTTCCTGAGTCTTTGAGAGGCTTGAGGTTTGGGTCGACTCATGCTTTCCTTGGGTCGACCCAACTACTGTTCATCCGTGCCATTTTTGCAGAAGTGTGCCAAATGCTTTCTTGATGTGCCGGGGTCGACCCAATCAACCTTGGGGTCGACTCAATCCACACTTTGCTGCAACTCAAGGTTAGATTCATCCAAATAAACAATGAAATGCATTTATACAAATATACTGAGAGTAACAGACTTATAAATGAAGTATCGAATTAACTTGTAACATACTCTTGATTATTGCTTGTTAATCATCAAAATAACACTATCATTCTCAATCTCCCCCTTTTTGATGATTACAAAATATAGAGTATGAGCCTATTGATACTTATCTTAAAATCAGTTTTAAAAGGGCTCAAGTTGCTGAATTTCAGCTTTTCAAATATGAGAGTGAAGTCTCCCCCTATATCATTCAAATGTTTCCAATTTGACTTTTTGAATTGCTCCCCCTTTCATTTATATTTCATTAAAGATGAAACTTCAAAAATTTGAGATAAAGCATGAGTTTCAGATTATGTATCGAGGTGTGAAAGGTATGTGCCAAATTCTGAAATTCTATATGCCAAATTCTGAAATTCAATGGAAATTTTAGATTTGATCATTTTCATTGTTACAAATTGCTCCCCCTTAAATGTATATGCTTTCCTATTATAATTTTCAACTTGTTTGACAACTTATTTCTCTTTCCTTACTTCTCTTATTTCTTTTCCCTTACTTCTCCCCCTTTTTGTTATCATCAAATAGGTGCATGGGAATAGACACAATAACTAACAAATAGAAACATTTTAGTACAATAATGCCAAAACAAAAACAAATGCAATGTTCCTCAATCAAAGTTCAAAATACATAATCAACACAAAATACATATGAGAACTAGATACATATCCTAGGCTCTAAACAGAAATGCTAATATCAGCCTAGGGAGTATCTAATGGCTGTGATCTAGTCCTCATCCTCCTAGTGTACGTGGCGAGGGGAGGTCGGCTCTGTAGCTTCTCTTTCCGCACGTTGGATCCGTGAGACTCTCCCGGATCGCTTGGCTACGGCTCTCTTGGGTCCCATTTCTCCAAGATCTTGAAGTAATCTAGTGTTTGGAGATGATTGGAGGAGATTGGAGAGTGGGGAATAAGGTTTTCGGAAGAGGACAAAGGGTAAACAGTGCCCTAGAAGCTCACGGGTCCCCCTTTTAACAGTGGGGTCCCGACGTTGGGTCGATTCAAGAATTGTCTTAGGTCGACTCAATGTTGGGTCGACCCTATTCTGGGTTGGGTCGACCCAAGTTCAGAAATTTTTCCTTTCTCTTCCTTTTCGCTTCTAAAAATTTTCCTTGCTTCCAATCCTTACAAATTCTTTCTGGGACAATGATACATGAGTAAGGAATCTATAGATTACAAGTTTAACTCATGTTTCATGGGTTTTTAGAAATGGGAGGAATGTATCATGAGACTGCTTGCTCCCTTTTATATCTCTTCAATAAAAAGGATCACATATGCCTAATTTCCTCCTTAGTGTGCAGAATCTATCTTCACTCAAGGGTTTTGTGAATATGTCAGCTAATTGTTTTTCAGTACATATATGCTCAATACATATGTTTCCATTTTGCACATGATCCCTAATAAAATGATATCTTATTTCTATGTGTTTGGCTTTAGAAATGAGACATTTAAGATGTGAGCCAAAAGAGATCTCTAACTGTAGATTCCAAAGATATTTTTCAAATCAAGTGTAGATGGAATCTTTTTCAAGTTATTTCAAGGAGTATCAAGAATAATATTCAAAGAAGGCACGAATGAAAATTCAACACCTTTATATATATATATATATATATATATATATATATATATATATATTAAGTATATAGCAAGATGAGAGCAATCTAATTAATTTTCAGAGTATAGTATAAGAGCAAATAAAGATCAAACCTTATATACTCGAAAAACATAAGATTATGTTGAATCCTTAATTCTTAATGACTTCAAAGTTCTTTCATGATATAAAAGTATTGGGGCATAGATACCAAAACATGAATTTATGTAGTGTAGGATACATAAAATTCAAGGCTTTGAAAGTTCTTTTAGAGCTCTCTTAAAGACTTTCTTTTACTCCGTTAAAGATCATAGCATCAAAATCAATTAAAATGAATTGGCTCAGGATTGAAACACTAAAGTGCAAGCCAATAAGAACTCATAAGTAGATTCCAAGATAAATTTTCAAAACTAAGACAGATGGAATCCTTTTCAATTAATTTTCAGAAATAAATGATTTACCGATGAATACAGATGGAAATCCAACTTTCAAAAGATATTCAATGAAGTACAAAGTTTAATACCACTTTACATTTAGTATTCTTTGTCTCATCTTTAGATGCGAATTTATACGATTAAGTTCTATATGATCTCTCACTCTGAAATTTTCTTTCTCCCCCTTAATTAATCATTCCATTTGAGAGTTTAGAGTTTGAAGATAATTTTCAATAAAGAGATTGAGTATTTAAAGCTCCCCCTCAAAAGATGCATTTTCTTTCAAACCTTTTTTTTTTTGTTCTTCTATAATATCAAGAATGTAGAGTGATCCAGAATTTTTCAAAATTTATAGCAATCACTCTTTTTAATCTTTCAAGAATAAATTATATTTTCTCTTATTTTTTTTTGAATATGTATGAAAATATTAATCAGAAAATAATTCTTTTGAAGCTCAAATTTCTTTCAAAAGTAATTACATTTTCTTTCCTATAAGAATTATTGAAGTGAGTTGAAATATTTTAAGCTTTAGGATCATTAACTCTCTTCTTAAAAACAGCTTTTCTTTTTAATGATAGAAGCATTTAATTATGTAGGAGTGTATATTCAAAATATTAATTTCTTAGTCATAGTTTTTCAGCAATGTATATATGAAGCACCATAAATCTTTTTAATATCAAAATAATATCATATATTTAGAACCATTTATTTGCAATCAAGATCATTGAAAAACACATCATTTAGACCAATTTCAGTATACTTATAAGATAGAAGAAGATATGTTTCATATGCGTATCGGAGCAAACAACCAAGGCATCAAAATTAATTCTATTTTTCTTAAACCGTAGTTTTTATCTAGGAATCATATTGAGTTATTTTCCAAAATTTTTTTTTAATTTTCTTCCTTTAACCACTCAATGAACATTTTGATTATCTTCATTTGTTTTTCAGTTTTACTTTTCTATGCTCTATATTCTATTTGCTCCCTATCCGGTGGAATTGGAAGGGGCACGAGGTACTACCACTAGCCTCCCTCTTGTGCCGTCCCTAATATACCCTACACCGAATAGTTGGGTCAAATAGTGCCGGGTACTACCACTAGCCTCCCCATTGGCACCATCCCTATGATGAGCAATGTAGAAAGGTTAAACTTTTCTCTTTAAAAATGTTCACTCCAAACTCTTCCTATTATAGTTGATTATGGATTTTATCCTATCCAAAGGAATGCTCACATAATTCTTATAAATGTGCTGAATATATTATACTTGTTTTGCTTTTACCTATGATTGGAGTATTTACTTAGCTTTTACTTCTCCCGAACAATGTTCGTTTTCTTTTTCTTTATCTCTCTCTCTTTTTGTTATTTTCAAGTAATTACATGAAAGAGCAGAATAATAAAAAAAATAATCTAATATGCTGCATATAAATGTATATCATGCAAACAGCATTTTCATTATGCCCAATGATTCATAGCTTATCACAAGTTATTTTGAATTAGAGATTTGAGGCATAAACTTGTGTATTTCATGGTTATGCATTATATAGGAAAAAGTAAACTTCAATTTAATCACACCATGAAACAATTATCACTAGCATGAGAATGAAGCATGATATCAAGATGATCAGCAATTAAAGGTATAATCATACTACCATATAATTTCAGACTATTGATTTTGCTCAACTAACTCACAAGAGAAGAGTTTAGATTACCAGTGCATTTAGCATTCTTCAAGCCAAATACCTTTTAGATTCTTTACACCCTTGGCTGAAGAAAATCTCTCCTTTTTTTTTTATTTGCAAGGGAATGTTTATTGTATCTTTCATCGAGGTGTCCTTCAAGTTGAAATTTCTTGCTCATAAATCCTGTATCATTAGCAAAATCTTTTTCTTTTCTTGAAGGCAATTCATTAGGTTCTCTAGGATACAAAAACATTCATACAACATATTACTTAACTAGATGACTCAACATGAGACATGACAATAATTGAATTTGAGTCACTTTACTCAAGAGATTGCCTAAATATAAGCAAACACAAGTCACTTGAACTAAAGAGATAATTTCATTAAGTAAAATGGTTCAAGGACAAGCATGTGAGGCAATAGAAAGATTCATTAAAGTTAAATCAATTTTTTTGTTTTCAGAATCAATTTAACTTAGATTCTATTTGCATAAGATAATTATCAATAAAATATACAAGTTGAATTTTAATCAGATTATCTTAAGTAGTTGTTTCTATCAAAATTCTGATTATGATTTAGCTTTCAACATAGACACTCTTGTTTCAGGAAGACAAGCAATCTTCTTTTAGAGCAAATAAGAAATATTTTTGACTTATGAGAGATAGTTCAAGAAAATTAATATTCATGCTTTAACAGATTTTTATGCTCAGATTAAACATAATGAGTTAAAATTAATCAGTGGAATTTGAGATCATTTTAGAGAAAGATATTAATCATAGATACAATGATTATGCTCAATGAAATATTTTAATGATCAGATTTATTGATTTTGAATTTTAGAATAGTCTTGAGCATTACTTGTAAGAGGGAAGACGATTTGTTATTATAAAAACTTTTAAGTAAGTTTCTTATTATGATCATAACACATTAATCATTTATGATTGAACCAATTTGAAATGATTATGATTTAACCTATGATGCATATATGAGACTTATAAAGCAAATCATAATACATTTCAGATAATCATATAAGGAATGAATGGTATAATAATAATATGATGAATTACATTCATACCTTCACGAAGGATAACATAAGATTTCATAAGTATTATGCTCAATAAAGTTTTAGCATGAAATCAGCATCAACCATTTATATTAGAGAAGAAATTTAGATTTTGAAAAACTTAAAGGAGAAGGTTATACATATTCATTCATTGTTTTCTTATTATCATGCAAGCACTAGAAAAAATTTTATGCTAAGATCATTGAGATAAAAATTCAACATATGAGGCATTTAAGAACTTTGATGCAGAGAGTATTGTAATTTCATAAAAAGATAATTTCGATACACGATGTAAAATGTTAAACCTTATACTAGATTTAATGAATAAATTGAGACTTATCTTTAATTATGTGTCAACGCACCCATTTGTATGAAAGTTTCATTTGTTCCATGGGTAGCTTGGCACACTTATATCTACACCCTCATATTTTCATTTTGGGTACCCAAGCTTGCTTGGGTCCTTGAGGGTTAGTGCATATGGTTCGTTTTGGAACCCAAATCTGTTTAATCGTAATAACTTTACCATTTGATTTATTCGTATTAGAACCATAGGTAAAGTTTTTATGCCTAATCTTTTTATGTTTGAAATAAGTTATCTTATTTAATGGTTTGCTTGGCGAATTGATAACCTTTTTCTTTAGGGGTTTATTGTTGAGCAAAGAAATCCAGCCAAGTCTTGATTTATCAAAAACAGCATGTTGACTTTCAAACATCGTTTTTAATCTTTCTAAACTTACAGTGAATTTGTAAGGGATAAGTAAAGCCAACCGTGAGGTGATGTCTTCCCAACTAAATAGTCCCTAATCTCTGTTATAATCATAATTACATTGCGAAGCTCTGGACTAAATGAAATTCGTCGTGAGAGATTTTTAAAAGAAATGTAATAGGCTTGGCAGGTCACGTCCCGGATTAGTTGAAACTCACCATAGAAGTACGTGAACTAGTCATTCTAAGAGGGGAAACTTGACGAGAAAATCAATTATTAACAGCATGTTTGTTTGTTTTTTTTTAATTCTTGTTTTTCCATACAAATTATGAAATAAAAGAAGATTGATTTGGTGATAGCACTTGCATGGAACCCTGGTGCTCCTTTGCTTCTTTTTTTTTTTTTTAATGAAATCATAAAATGGTTGCTCTTCTAAATATTCCAACAAAAAAAAAATTCCACTACCATGTTAAAAAGGAATAAGGGATTTCATCAAACATATTATTTATTTAATTGATTTTTTTGTTTATTTTGGAAAATGAGAACACAAAACAAGAGTAGGGCTGGAAGTAGGCCGGGCTTGTTTATTTTGGAAAACGAGAACACAAAACAAGAGTAGGGCTGGAAGTGGGCCGGGTCGGGCCACACCTGTTGCCCAAAGTGACAAGCCAAGAGGGGGGGTGAATTGGTTTCTCTCAATTTTAACTATCTTACTTATGTTAAATGATGAGTTAGTGGAATTAAACAAATTACAATACAAACAACAAGAAGTACAGTGGTTCGGTGCTCTCCTTAGCACCTACGTCCACTCCCCAAGCGACCCCTTGGGAATTCACTATAATCCCGCGGATTACAGTTGGATTGTTTTCCGGGCTCACAATCCAAAAACCTTTACACTTTGGTTTTCCGGGTTCACCAAAAACCTATGTTGGTTTTACGGGCTCACCAACGAACCTAAACAATTGGTTTTCCGGGTTCACCAACAACCTACGTTGGTTTTACGGGCTTACCAACAACCTACGTTGGTTTTACGGGCTTACCAACAACCTATGTTGGTTTTGCGGGTTGACCAACAACCTACGTTGGTTTTACGGGCTTACCAACAACCTACAATGTTGGTTTTACGGGCTTACCAACAAACCTTCAATGTTGGTTTTACGGGCTTACCAACAAACCTTACAACAAGGAGTTTAATAAACAAAGTAAGAAGATTTAAGCTCCTAGATGAGCAAATATAACAATATAATCTACAAAGAAGAGTTTAGAGAATAGTTATCGCTTGATGTGACTTCTCTCTTCTTTGTCAAGGATGCTTCACTCTTCAAGGGTGGAAGGAGCTCTTAATGACTCTTAGAATCTGCTCAACCACTTTCTTTTTACTCTTGAATGAAGCACTTGGATGAAGCTTGCCTTGCTAGGGTTTTCTCTTGAATGCACTTGATGTATTTTTCCAAGCTTACTTCCTCTGATGAATACCCCCTCTTAAATACTTCTCCAACCTCCAAATAGACCTTTCTGACCGTTGGTTTGAAGAAACTAGCCGTTTATAGCCGTTGGGAGTCCAAAAAGCACTTCTGCACAACTAGCCGTTATGCTTCTGTCCGTGCTTGGGTCGGCTCAACCTGTCCTTGGGTCGACCCAACTTTCACTTGGGTCGACTCAACCTTTCCTTGGGTCGACCCTCTTAGAATCACAGAAACTTGCAATTCAGCCTTCCTTCACTTGGGTCGACCCAACATTTCTTTGGGTCGACTCAAGGTTCAGTTGGGTCGACTCAACTTCTTCTTTGGTCGACCCTCTCAGAACCACAAAACTTTGCATTTCAGCCTTCCTTCACTTGGGTCGACTCAACATTTCTTTGGGTCGACTCAAGGTTCAGTTGGGTCGACTCAACTTTTACTTGGGTCGACCCTCTCAGGATTTCCAGAGAACCTTTTCTGTCATGTATTCTGTCATTGTCTTTGGGTCGACCCTCTCACTGTTTGGGTCGACTCAAGCTTGGGTCGACTCAACTTTATCTTGGGTCGACCCTCTCAGTATTTCCAGAGAACCATTTTCCTGAGTCTTTGAGAGGCTTGAGGTTTGGGTCGACTCATGCTTTCCTTGGGTCGACCCAACTACTGTTCATCCGTGCCATTTTTGCAGAAGTGTGCCAAATGCTTTCTTGATGTGCCGGGGTCAACCCAATCAACCTTGGGGTCGACTCAATCCACACTTTACTGCAACTCAAGGTTAGATTCATCCAAATAAACAATGAAATGCATTTATACAAATATACTGAGAGTAACAGACTTATAAATGAAGTATCGAATTAACTTGTAACATACTCTTGATTATTGCTTGTTAATCATCAAAATAACACTATCATCCTCAACACCCCTACCCAAGCCCGGCCCGAAATTATTTTTCGGGCTTCGGGTCGGCCCTCGGCCCAAACTGTTTTACAAAAACTCGGTCCGAGCCCGGCCCGAGCCCGATTAGGCCAGCCCGATTGGGCCAGCCCGAGTCCGGCCCGAGCGGGCAGCCCAATTGGGCCAGCCCGATTTAATGAAAAAATCAATGCAACTCCTGTCAAATTATATTCATGCCTATGCTTGATAAAATGCTGCAGAAGTCATTTAGTCTCATTTGTCTGTCCTGCTGCTCCTGCAACGATAGATTTTTATAACCAAATCAAATTTGGGCAGCTCTGTCAAACGACTCAAACCACACCAACCTCAATTCAAATGGCCAATCATAGAACTAAGGATTGCATTCTTCACGGACCATGGATAAAATTATACGCATTGGAAATAATGCAAGAATCATTTTACCAAATTAATAAACCAAAGACTAAGCCAACCCCCTCCAGTTAAATAGTAGCTTCAATGAAAAGATGCAGATCAAAATGGAACCAAGCAAGTAAGCAACTCAAGGGCCCTGTACTTCAGCTATGAAGATATATGCCTCTAGAATGCCGCTGACCTCAGATGAAGCGAATGAAATCTGTCCATTGAAAACATTGGACATCAGAAACAAATGAGATCACAAATTAAGGAGATGAAGTACAAATTATAGTAAATTACAAAATTTTATGATCGAGTAAAATGGAAAAGTATTGACAACAGTTGACAAAGGCATTTCCCAAATGAGCTTACAATAAGATTGTAGAGATTGAAACATAAAAGATATCTTATGCTTGACCTGTAATTTGCAGCTAGAGGAGAGAGCAATTTGCCCACTCCAAGGTGTCGTCATCTACATTCAACGTTACAGAACTCGAGCAATTTGCAACTGTTAACACACAAATCAATCATAAATGTTTAAATTATAAGTACAATAAGCAAATAAAAAATATTAGATAAATTTAAAAGATTTATATACCTTCATCATATTGTTCACGAAGCCAATCTTGGGTACAAACTAAGGCTTCTACGGTAGATGGGCTCAAAGAGCTTCGATACTGATCCACAACTCTACCACCAGTGCTGAATGCCGACTCAGATGAAACAGTGGAGACTGGAATAGCCAGAACATCTCGAGCCATTCTTGATAGTATAGGATAGACTGCTGCATTGCTCTTCCACCAAGCCAAGATATCAAATTCCTTATTCTCCAAATCAGGAAGCACATCATCATCCAAATAATTATCTAGCTCGGATCTCTTTAGGCGTTTTGAAGAACTCTGACTTCTAAATTGAGCAAAATCCATACCAAATTTTTTTTGGAAGAAACGGAACTTATATCACCTTGTCCACCAAAATTAGATGTTCGCTCACTTGAACTCGTAGAGGGCTGCACCCTTGTTGCATCTACATACTCATTATACAATTTAAAAAGACAAGCACGAATATCATCAATCTTTTTCTTGCATTCCTCCAACTCAAATGCCTTTTGATAACAAAACTCTACAAATATCAACTTTGATCTGGGATCCAAAACAGAAGCAATTACCAACAAATTATTGCACTGAGACCAATATTTGTTAAACTTCTTTAGCATCTCATTTGTTAATTGTTTCACTGTTTCATCAGTATCAATACTTTCATCCATCAATAAAGCCCTAATTTTCCAAACTTCTTTTAGGTATAAATTGGATGTGGGATACTTATAACCAGAAAATACTTTAGTGGCATCAAGAAAGGCTTTTAAGAATTTAAGAATTATAGAAGCCTTTTTCCATTCATCATTGGTGGGGCATACACATGAATGCTCAGTTGCATATCTAATAAGAGCATCTTTATAACCAAGTGCATCATGCAACATTTCATAAATAGAATTCCACCTTGTAGGAACATCCAAAGTGAGTCCTTTTCTAGCAGGAAGTCTCATATGCTGTACAATTTCATTAAATGCTTGCATTCGAGATGGGGATGCAGAGACATATCTAACAATTTCTCTTATACATTCAATAGTTTCATGAATGATTTTCATTCCATCCTGAACCATAATATTTAATATATGTGCACAACATTTAATATGACTGTACTCCCCACTAAACAATATTGCATAACAAAAGTGATCTCGGAGCCTTCTCATTACAGCGTCATTTGTGCTGCAATTATCCAAAGTAATACAACATATTTTACAATCCAATTCCCATTCAACAAGACATTTTCTTATAGCATCTTCAATTGCAAAGCTGGTGTGAGGGTATGGAAGTTTCTTGAAACTAATAATCTTCTTATGCAGAATAAAATCAGAATCAATATAATGTGCTGTGAAAGAAATGTAACCAATTTTCTGATTTGATGTCCAAATATGTAGTGAAACTAACCCAAGAACTTAGGTTCTTGAATACATCATGCAATTTTTTCCTCTCTTCTTGATACAAAGCCATACAATCATGTTTTACAGTCTTACGACCCATAATTTTGAATAATGGCTGAAAAGATCTCATAAAATTCAGAAAAACAGTGTGCTCAACAATACGAAATGGAAGCTCGGCATATATGATAAATTTTGCGAGAATTTTTCTACCCTCTTCTTGATTGAATTTGAAACACTTTATTGGATCTTTTGAACTTGGTAGTAAGAACAACTGATTAGTCGGATTCTTTTGATACATCTTGCAAACATTTTCAAGATGGCGTTTTAGATGACTCGTTCCTCCTTTAGTGCTCCCACTTAAAACTTTTTTACAATATTTGCACTTAGCTATTGACCCTTCAGAATTTTTTTTCCTCGATAAAGTGATTCCATACCCAAGAACTTTTTCTAGAAGTATCTTCATTTCTATCATCCTCATTCCTTAAATCTTCAACAGTCTCATTTTCACCCATTTTTGAATGAGACATTAGTAAAAATAATCTGCCCAAATAACAAAATAAATATCACAAATTTAACCTATAGCATCAGATATGTACGAAAATTTAGAACTCTTGTTATTGACAAAGTTGGAGATATAGTCATGTCATTACTATCTCAATGAATCATCCCCTGTTTGTTACAGTCTTATAAACAGATGAGGTATGAGCAGCTTCTGGAATGGAAGATATATTATTTAGTTTGGTTTGGCTCATGTCTACTGGGAACACGTATAGCGTTTCTTGGAAATTTATAAGTGGTGTGACTAGCTATGTCTGGGAGATCATCTAGCTATGTTCTTGATGTCTGGGAGATCATCTAGCTATGTACTTTTGAAGAGCTATACCATTATCCTGGTAAGTAAAATAAGGAATTAATTGCCCTTCATTTGTGCTATATCTGAAAATCTTAAGACTTTTGGCAGCACAATCACTGATTTTTTTAATATTGGGAAGATTTTTTCAATTTACAAGTCAATAGTTACCCTTGCCCTGTTTGGAAATGGCCAATTTGATTATACAAGTCCTGGCACTGAAAAGCCACAAGCAGGACTTCCAAATAGATTTATCAAAATATTTTTAGAAGTTGAAGATTTATGTCAAAAGGAAACTATTATAGTTCCTAGGCTTACAAGTTGTTAAGGTTGGAAAGATAACAAGGACTTCCTGAAACCTTCAAATCAGATAAAGAGAGGAGAAAATAAAGAGGAAAGGAATCAGCGAGACTATGGATCAGTGATCAACAAATTGAGATTGAGTTCAGTGTGTCTGAGGCAAACAACAAGAAAAGCAAGCCAATAGCATCAGGCATTACACATCACACTTTTAATTACCTATTCAAAACCACAAACCTAATCAAAACCACAAACTTAGTAGAATTGTAGAAATAACAGTAAAAGTCTAAAACGCACTAAACACAAGTAATTACCTCTTTCTCGGCAGGTCGGTCAGCACCACAGAGGAAGGAGGAGAAGAGGATCGGGGCCGGTCGGTCAGCGCCAGAGAGGAGGGAGAAGGAAAGGAGAAACGCTTGGTCGAATGGTCGCTCTGTTTTTTTAAATACCCTTCTATCAATAGATTATCAAGGAGAAGGACCGTTGATTCCTATCAAGACTCAAGAGAGAATAGAACAAGGTAAAGCACCAAGAGAGAATAGATTATCCAAAAAACCCTAACCTGAGAGCCGACTAGAGCCGATGCAGCTCAAGTGACGATCAATTTTGGCGGTGAGGGGGTGGAGCCTGGAGGAGAAGGGAGATGAGGGCGACGATCCGAGACGATTGGCACTCGGCGAGTCGGCGACGACGACGACGATCCGAGAAGGGAGCGGAGAAACCCTAGCAGTAGCATTCAACGAGCCGCCGACGACGAGCCTCCACCGCTCTCGTCTCGCCTCTGCACTCAACAAGCCGCCGACGACGACGACGACTGGTGAGAAATTCGAGACGACGACGAGCCTCCACGCCTCCACCGGACCACCGTCTCCGGCTCTCCGCGTCTCGGTCTCGCGGCTCTCGCCTCTGCAAATCACGACTCGGCAAAAAAAACTCCAAAAATTCCCTAACTGGCTAACTCTAAGTCGCGACTGGCTCGGGCCGTCTTCAATCTGGTTCGGGCTGGCATTGGGCCTGGGCCGGGCCAATGGAAAACCCGAGCCCGACCCAAAATAGAATTGGACTTAAGTTTTCAGCCCGAGCCCGGCCTGAAATTCATTGGGTTTAACCCATAGCCCGGCCCGCAGGCAGCCCGACCCGATGGGCTTCGGGCCGGCCCGAGCCCACTTCTAGCCCTAAACAAGAGTGATATCAAATGGGCCAAAAATGCGGTCTTAACCTGCCAAGCTTTAGTTCAAATTTCACATTCGAGGCTCTTTTTTTTTATATCTTAGTCCGATGGAGGGTTAAATGTAATGATTCATATCTCATATGTATTTTATTATATAATATAAAACGAAAGTTTAGCTCATGCATTACTCTCCATTCTCTGCGTAGATGCGAGTATTAACGATGCCAATGATGGTGTCGATGAGGATCAAACTTAGGTTCTCTCTAATGGGGGTGCTTGCTGATGGTGTTAAAAAGGCTTTCAAACTTATGGATGTTTGGGCGGTGCAAGCTTTGTTATATGGGGCCCGCATTCCAGAATAGTAGCAGCGGGCAGCTGTCAATTGTTTGACACGTCGGTTTCATAGGCGGAGTTATAAGCTGCCTGGGCAGATATTTGACATGCGCGGCAGGTGCTGCAGGCCAGTTCGATCATCCGGAAAGACGATTCGGCCACGGTCATTGGGTAGATTCGAGGGGGGCCGAGTGGAGAGAGCACGGACCACCCCCTAATCTGGGACATAGGGATGATGAGGGATGGGGTAGCCTCGCCAACGGGGTGGCTGACTGGGTGGCTGCCTACGCGGCCCACCACTCAGGATACACCCTGTGGTAAGGAAAGGAGCTGCCACAAGCACTCCGTGAGCTTGTGTTTTTTGATTTTATTGAATGTATTCATACACGCATTATATAAAGAAAGAAAAAAAAGAAGAAAAAAAAAAGAAAGAAGAAAAAACTCATTGATGTTTCTAATAGTTCTTTAAATGCGGAGGTGAGACTGATTGCAGAGCCACAATCAGCAGTCCAGAGTGGTTACTGGGATAGTATTGGTCATCCATGTGTTCCCAACACTGGCTTTCCTAATCCAAGTAAGTGGCTTCTCATGCTCAGTTAGCGCCAGTAGGGCCCAAGGGGTTGGCAATGGCAATGCCAAGCCTAATATATTAACTAGGTGACCTACGCTTTTATAAAGCAATCCAATGCGTGCTAGGATTCAAGCTGGTCCAAATTCCCATTGCGTCAGTCCAATCTTGTAAGCCTACCTGATCTAAATGCTTACAATCCATTGACACGAAGTCCATGAGAACACACACCACTCTTCTTTAAAAGCACCCTTGACGTGTCTTGAAATGCTCATGTAAGCCAGTGCATTCTATCCAGACCCAAACTTCATCTACCTTTTTTCGATGTAAAGATGAGAACCCATCAAAAAATCCTTAGTTTCTACGTGTTAGTAAGATCCAAACTCCAACACCAAAGCACAAGCTCTAATATTCCATTGCACTCAACACGATCTCACTCACCTGGAAATTTCGTCAATCGAAGCCCATTTCGTTCACTCTGCTCTCGGGTTTCAACGCATTTGAAGAATATGAAGTAATAAACCATAACCCCCCTCCCGCACTCATCTTTACATCTCATCATACCTCCATATGAGCCCACATAGCTTTCACCAAAAAACGAACCACTCTAGACTTTTCTTTAATTGGTGAGCCCAACATGTAAAATTTTTAATAAATGGAGTTAAATAGTGCAAAGACAAAGTTCGAACTCAGAACTTCTGCTCTGATACCATGTTAAAATCACCACTTGTTTCAAAAACTTAAGTTGATAGGATAAGATAGATTTATTTATATATTTTATATTTTCTTACACAATGTTTGAGTCCATCATGCGTGTTGCTGTCACTCAGAAGCTACAGCAGACTTTTGCCACAGCCCCAGGCACACACTAAGGCTCTTCTTTCATGATTGCTTCGTCCGGATCAGACCATGATCTTCGGCAAAAACTAGTCCCTCTATTATTATGACAATGCTTGTGATAAGTTCTTCGGACTCCAGAACCCAACTAGCTTGGTGTTTGACATGGTGGCAGGGTTGTGATGTATCGGCGATGCTCGTATCACCGATCGGTCATGATGAGAGGCACAATTCAGGACTCATCGCTTGCAGGGGACGGGTTTGACACGGTGATCAAAGCTAAGGCAGCGGTGGACAGCAATCCCCCGGTGCACCAACAAGATCTCATGTGCTGATACATTGGCCATGGCTACCATAGATGTTATGTCCTCGGTAATGATCACTCTGCAATGTGAAACAACAGTTTGGTTATTTCTGCCTCCATGATCTACATGTTCCTAATGTTGGATGGCTTCATTGGCGGTATCTACTTATGGCTTCATTGGCTTTTAGGGAATTTGCATGAGAGATTAATGCAAATTCATATGCCAAAACTCTCTTTTCTTCCATCTGAGAGAAACGTTCTGGGGGAAGCTCTTGGACTACGACAGTACTAACTGCATGGCCAATACTGGCTCTCCAGACTTCATAGCAACTCTTGACCTCCAAATCACAGGAGCAACCTTTACACTTATATTAAGACTCGCCCTCAAGGCAAAAGTGTGCTGTATATATTGCATAATGTACTACCATACCAAGCAACCCATCTGAGTTCAATTTTTGGCCTAGTACAGTAAAGCTTGCAATGCAGGCAATTTCAACCTACACTTGTATAGGATGCATGCCTCTTGCAGTATAATAGTGAACTTGCTAAAACCTTAGAAAATGATGACCAGGCATAAATTCAACTAGCTATGCACTACTTGTGCAAAATCTTCTGGTTCAAAGACAAGTTCCACAAATTAACCCTGTAGCCGACTGGAAGTAAAGTAAATTGGACTTGAACATGACCTGATATTTAAGATAATTTTTGTAGTTAGTAACATCCTATGCAGTAAAACCACAACCATGCAGAAAAGCAGTCAATTTCACTGCATACGACATGCTATTCCAACCGAGACAAAACGCCAGCAGAGAATGGCACCAAATTTTATCAAGCTAGGAGAAGGGAAAAAGATCTCCCCCTCTTGAAACTTCCACCACGCCATTGTCCTCCAGCCACGTGGTAAGCTTCCAACCTCTAGAAAGATGAGCCTCAGCCTTCTTCTTCTAGCTCTCTCCCTAAAACATGCCACAGTTGAAACAAAAGAAAAAGAAAAAGAAAAAAAAAAAATCTGATACAAGGGCTCCCAGCGAGGGAAGAAGAAGCTTTCTCCTTACCAAGCAAGAAGAGCATGGCTTTAGCCTCCCCTCAACACGCCTTCCTCACAGGCAACCCCCTCTCCTCAATTCCCAAGCCCACAAGGAGGTCGCTTCCGCCCCTACTGCTCTCATTCCGGTGTTCCATGGAAAAGGAATCAGGCTCATCTGGGTATGACCAAGAAAAGCTTCCTCCACATACTCCATCCCAATACTTTAAAAAACTTTTCATTGCTAGTTTGGTTGGTGTCTGACGATATAAGATTTGTATTATGGATTGAGCAGCACAAGTGAGATGAAGTTGGCCAAACTGGGTATTGTCACGTTGGCGGCTGGTGTGCTCACTCTTGGGTCTGTCCATGATGCCATGGCCGCCAAGTCCGGTGGCAGAGTCGGAGGTCAGGCGTTCCGGTCAGCAGCACCAAGGTCATCAGGCCCGCGAATTAACAATTCAAGGTAAGGGAAGAACTGGTTTAAATTAGAACCTGAACTTCTAGGAATGTCCAAGTTAGGAGATTTTTGATCAAAGATTTCAATATTAATCTTGAATTTAAATGTTCTCTCTTTATGTCACAGTTTTATGAGAATCCTTGGCCATTTATCATATGGGCATATAAAGCAGAAATATTTGTTCCCTAGTTCAGTCACCAAATAGGTTACATGTGCTAGGCTCCTACTTGGTAAGACTAGTAATGCATCTTTGGGACTAAGAATGATCACGGTGCAATCACTGGCAAGGTTCGCCATCTTAGTATCGAACTTTGTACTAGTACTATTCTATTACAGTGTTAGTATATGGTACGATACGAGGCGATGAGATATACATAGTATTGGTATGCTTCGAGACAGCATACCAAACAATAACTAGTATGCTTAGTATGGTATGATACTGATTGGTATGGTAAATTTTGATCGTTGGGTTGGATATTTGGAGGTAGAAGTACTGAAAGCATTAGCAAAGTGCAGAATTGAACCGTACAGAAAAAGAAAAATATATGATCTAATGTCAAGATAGAATTTATGAGCACTTTCTAATAGGAGAGATGGGGTGGAAAAAATTAGAAGCAAGGTAAGTCCTTAGACACAAAGATTTTCTTGGTAGGATGTTTATGTTATCCAAGTACTCCGATACTAACCCAAATCACAAGATGTACCTATTCCATTATTCTCACTTGATTCACTTCAACAGACCTTTTCTCTTATTTGGCATTTTACTTTGGGAAATCTATCGAAATGACAAAAAAAATTCTCATCGTTGCTTGGTACTAGGATTTTGTTACATAAATTTCCTAAGTTCAGTAACACATTATCCATGTGGCTCTTGCGTCATATAATTCGCACTTTCTTTGCCACCATGGAAACTAACATAGCTTCCACTGTTAAATATATTAATCACATTATTAGGGCTTTCTGTGAGGATCCGTGCGGGCGAGTGTTTAGTCCCACATCGGTTATTTGCTAGATAGATCTTGAGTACTTATACAAGATCAAGGAACCCAAATAATACCTTTCGGTTAGCTTTTTTAGCGAGATCCTAGATTGTTACTTTTTCTAATTAATCACACAGCATTCCATTTTGGACAGGACTAATGTATTCATCAACCCACCAATGGCGCCGCCTCTTGTTGGTGGGTATGGCTATGGGGTACCATTCTACGGTGGATGGGGCTGGTCTCCTTTCACATTCTTTGCACCAGGCCCCAGCGTTGCAGTAGGTATTGGAGGAGGGTTTGAAGTATTTGCTGCGTTCTTAGTGCTTGGAGCGATTGCAGCTGTTATCAGAAGATTCACAGGGTGGCGAGATGGCGATGAAGATGACTACTGATACTATTCCATCATCTGTATTGAAGTCACACCAAAACTACTCTGCTTTTGTATTCATGACTAATATCTTTATTCTCGAAAAATATATGCTAAGAGAGATAAACAGTACATACATCATATTATTATTTGATCTTGTTGCAATTAAAACATGTATCTATCTAACTTTCGAGGTTACCATAAAACTATTAATTTTTGCTGCACAATAAACATCTATGTACCAATATTGGTACTTGTTCTTGATCAACTTGTTCCTGATAAACACATTGTTGTCCTATTTTCATTGCTAAAGAGATTTTGCACTCATTCAGATTGCTTAGTATTTGGCTATGGTTGAAATAAGAATAAATAGACAGAGCATTATTGGTAATAATCAAATAATTAAATTTTATAATTTTACAACTTTGTTATTTGTTATAAATTGTAGCCATTATTGTTAGATATTAAGGTTGTAACCTTGCATATTTTTTAGAACCTTGTCCTAGGAGGGCATGGCTATATCACGTGACCAACCTACACGACTGGATTGTAATTCTCATATTGGATTGGAACCAGAACCAAATGGTATTCCCCATTTCCCTGCTTGGTACTTTTCAAGAGATCTTTAATTCAAATTGGAATAATGATGAATAAACACTATATTTTCAGATCACAAGATCATTAATAAGCTAATGTCATTCCATTTCAAGAATTTGATTAGGGTCAGGTCAGGTTGGTGGGTGAACCAAGAACTAGAGCATCTCCCCCAACACAAATTCGCAAGCACCTGATGAACCGCTCCGAGAATACCGCGGCTCCCACCACCACCACCACCTCACTCCCCCAACTGCCTTCCGCCGCCGCCGTCGACCGCCTCGCGAAGCTCATCAGCAACCACCCTCTCCCCCTCCGTCCCCTCCTCCTCCGCCACTTCCCCTCCTCCCTCCTCCTCGAGCCCCTCCTCCGCCGCCTCTTCGCCGGCCACGCCCTCGCCACCAAGGCCCTCGACCTCTTCCGCTTCTCCCTCCACCACCACCACCACCCACCCCCCTCCCCCTACGCCCTCTCCACCACCCTCCACCACCTCTCCCGCGCCCGCGACTTCGACTCCTCCTTCGCCCTCCTTGAAGACGTCGCCCGCTCCCACCCCTCCCTCCTCTCCCCCAAGCCCCTCGCCGTCCTCCTCTCCCGCCTCGCCAAGTTCCGCCCTTTACCCGAGGCCCTCGACGCCTTCGACCGCGCCGAGCGCACCTGGGCCCTCGCTGGCCTCGCCTTCGGCGCCGACGAGTTCAACGCCCTCCTCCGGGCCTTCTGCTCCCAGGGCCTCGTCGCCGAGGCCCGCGCCGTCTTCCGCCAGCTCCACCACCGCTTCCCCCCCAACGCCCGGACCCTCAACACCCTCCTCCTCGGCTTCAAGGAGTCCGGCCATCTCGTGGCGCTCGACCTCTTCTACCACGACATGCTGGCCCGGGGATTCGAGCCCGACGCCGTCACCTACTGCATCCGGATCGACGCCTACTGCAAAAAGGGGCAATTTTTCGATGCTTTGGAGCTTGTGGACGAGATGACGAAGAAGAATTGCACGCCGACGGTCCAAACCATGACCACTTTGATCCATGGGGCTGGCATCGTGAAGAACCCTTTGCGTGCCCGCCGATTGTTCGACGAAATGGGCGAGAGAGGACTGAGTCCGGATAGAGGGGCTTACAATGCTTTACTTGGTTCCTACACGAGGGTCGGGGATTTGAAGAGTGCAATGGAGCTTTTGGATGAGATGGAGGCGAAGCGGATCGGGCTTGACGACGTGAGTTACTACACTCTGTTCTGTGGGTTCAAGAGGTTGGAGGAATTGGATGGATTTTGGAAACTATATAGGAGGATGGTGGAGAGGGAATTTGTACCAAGGACGAGGACAGTGATGCTGTTGATGAAGGTGTTCTGCGAGAATGGGAGGGCCGACTTGGGGTTGGAGTTGTGGAATTATTTGGTGGACAAGGGATGTTGCCCTCACCGGCATGCATTGGATCTGCTGGTGACTGGTTTGTGCTGCAGAGGGAGGGTGGAGGAGGCTTACCACTGTTTTAGGCAGATGGTGGACAGGGCGTCGGTGCCATCGGAGAGAGCTTTTCGGGTGTTGGAGGGGTTTTTGATGCAAGGTCAAGAGATGGAGAAGGTGGAGGAGCTTGGCCGCATGATGAAGGGAGTGCAAGCTTTTGCACCTTCCTCATGTTAGATGATTGAAATTCTAAGTTCTTGTCAAGGTAGCACAAGAAGAAGAGATGCTGTGGCATAGAATCTCATTTAAGAACTCGATACATTGGAGAGCTGGATGTAATAAGTTATGTGAATCCAAATTCTTGATCATGAGCTGATGAAATTACGATAAGACTTGAAGCTTGATTCTCAGGCGAATGAGTTATGCTGTTATTCTGAAATGGCCAGGACTAAGATGGCTGCAAATGTTCCTTTTGTTAGATGATTGAATTATGGGAATTTTATCGATGAGCACGCACCCATAATCCCCTATAAGAACTCATCCATGTAGAGCTGAATGTAAGAAAGTTAAATTATCTCATACAGTGTAAAAGTGGGAATAATCCCAGTTACTGAATGTTAGTCTATTGAGTGATAACACTCAGACCTTCAATTCTGGGATGACTGAATGGCTGATTGCTTTGTGATGATACAATATATCAAGATTGCTTGAGGACATTTGGGACTAGGAATTAAGATTACTACTCTGTCAGCTGGACAGCTGCGATTGAAGGGATTTTTTCTCTTAGCTTCTGCGTCAGAGCTACACGGACCGTCATAACCCCAGCAGCAGGTCCACTCAATCGAACCTTCACAGCATAGCCATCAATCTGAACAAGCTCCAGCAAACCACCTCCTGTGCCCGAAAGGTAAGGTCTTATCTCTGCAAGAACCTAAAGATGAAATTGGGTTGCATTAGAGGAAATATGTACAATTATCCAGCAAAACCTCATGCCAATCGTAAAATCATGCAAGTTTACTCCCAAGCAGCAACGGGATGTACTTCTTAAATAAAAATCCAGTGAAATTTATAGATCCAAAAATCAAAGTTTCCTGCGACCAAGGACCGCCCCTTTGTCTCCAATATATCCCTACAGCATCTATGAGAACTCCAACATAAATTACAGGTGTAAAATCTGAATTATTAGATTACTTATGGAGAAAAATACATAGTTATCATGGAAGCCACCCAACTTTCTAGTCCTTGTACCAAAATAGCATATATTTACAGCAATGACAGTAGATGTTACACATAGCTAAATTAAGCTGAATCATAAATATATAGTCTGTTTATTTTCTGTCATATAGGTAATTGATCTCCATACTTTTGCTTGTGTTTTTCTAGATTTTCTATTTTGCTACTACCCTGTGCATGCAGGCGCGTTCTGAAGTCCCACTCCAAAGTAAAATGAGGTGGAGGGTTATAGTTTGAGTGCAGCCATGGCTTTGCATGCAGGAGTCAGAATGGCTTCTATTAGACATGTTGGAAAGCTAGCTACAAGGTCTATAATTCATTAATGTGCTATAGTAAATAGAGTGGAACAGATTTTCCAAGATATGGTCGTTGGAATGGGTTTATCTTATTTAATGTCAATGTATGTTACTTTTATCAGCTCTGCTCAGATTGTTTCGGACTGCAGTGCAACTGAGAAATTGTTTGAAGCTGAATGATTGGTTGCTTAGCAATCTCACATATCTTTCAGTGAATGAACCCTTTCAGTAAAATTGAAACTTCCAGCTTAGTCATGGAGATACTACAAGAAGAATCAGATTTGGAGCTCATTTGGTCTTTTTGGGCTGCATTCTACTTTTTAAGGTTTTTCATGCAATTAGATATTTACCTTCAAGGAAGAAGATAATGGCCACCTTTCTTCATGTTTCCTATAATGTCAAATTATGGCTGCTTTAGTTTGTGTGGCATGTCTCCATATAATATTTTGCTCTGGAACTGGAATTAATTGTTTCTCGTTTGATCAGTATCAGTAGCAATGATCTTCACTATTTGAGCTGCCTAAAAAGTGTGATAAGCAAAACCACTCTAAGGGAGCCTTATATGTACTCCATGTAAATTCCTCATGAAAATGCGAATGCTAAAATTGCAAAAAGGAACAGATATATTTAACTTTGAACAGTCCCAACAAAAACAGTCGTTACTCAAATATCTCACCAACTGGTTGAGATACCTAATTTTATAGAACAGAACCTTGTCAATCAGATTTGGAATGTTAGGTTGATTTTATATATTGATGCAATTTCTTTGGTTTAATGGTCTCCTGTCTGTGTAGTTGCATATGAAAATTAATTACCGAATATTTTTAAAAATAGGTTCATTTATGAACCTATACCCCTACCTGGCCAGCCCCAAGTTCACCACATAATTATCATCGAGGCTTAACTTAATCAGTCCGTATAGGAGGTCAGTATTTTTTTAATCAAATTGTATGGGAGATAAGTAATACTGCCATTCACCTCTTTACATGTACTAACATGCTTTATACGATCACATTTCAATAGGGTCCATGGTCATCACATCCCAACCCAAGAATTTCCTATTTATGAGTACACATTATATGATCCACATCAGCTATTCTCACAAATTATCGAGTCATTGCATATCCAGTCATGTAATGAAATATCCTTTTGGTTTTTCTCGCAGAAATTTTCTCAGTTTTCTTCATCATTGCATAGCGATGTTCCATGATGAAACCTTCTGGCTTTCTTCACATGATGTTCCTACTGTGAGGGAAGTAGTGATGGGGGAAAAAGTGGACCACCCCACAAAATACAATTAAAGCACCTGAATCCTACGGCAGGCGTAATCCCGACAAGCATGACACCGACAAGCACGACCTCGGCAGGAACGACCTTGGCACACATGGTCTTGGCTGGATAAAGCCTGATTGACCTCGAGCCGACCCCAACTCCACCAACAGTCAAGTTGGTCCGCCTAAGGAAAGGACCATCTAATCCTCCATATCTGGGGTCAAATTCTACAATCTCTGCCATAACGGCTGTCAATATATGAATTCATGCAATCTCAATCGATCGTCAGCTAGCCCGAAATTTCGGGCCATCTAAGGTAATTCATTTAAACCAAAATTCGCGCAATCACGCCCGATTGCGTGTAACCCCTACACCCCCTCTTATAAAAGGGGGGGGACTTTAGGGAGAGGATCTTCTTCCCGAGCCAAAAAACACCTCTATTAAAATATATCCAAAGTTCCTTTCAGACTTGAGCATCCGAGGGTCTTCGCCGGATCCCTCGGCCAAAGACTTTTTGCAGGTTCGCTGGAGACAGCCGTCCGCCACCACGCCGGCAGCAGAAGCTCCTCCTCCTCGGTTCGTGGTCACCTCCGGGTCTATTTTTCAGCAGCAGGAAGCATAACAAAAATGTTGAACTGTTGTATTGGATATTAGAAAGAACAAAGGCCATGAACAGGTCAAGCTCTTCAGATGAAGAATGATATACATCTGGTGCTAAGCTAGAAAAGAACATGTGCCACTTTCTAGTTCAACACTAGTTATACAAAGTGGTCACAACTAGCTGAATTAACGGATTGACATTCATATACTAATGGCATGGCATGGCATGTGGGTGACAACAATCTTACATCAAAATTTACCCAGTACTTAGATTTTCAGGATAGATCTGCTGATAAAATGCGATTTCAAGTATCCTTAAAATCTTGGGCCTCTGGAAATTGGGATAATATGGATTTCCACAAGCCTCTAAATTGTTTGAGCATCCTGTTTGCTTCTTCCCACCTTCCCAATTGTGCGCGAGACAACTCATGGGGAAGCATGTTTTATGTCGAAACAGTCGTAAGTCAGTAGCGCAAACCTATGTTCATTCAAACATTTTTAGCATTTAAGCTGGTGAGAAGATTGCATGGGCCTTGATAACTTGTATTCGTGACGGTGGACAAAGATTAAAACAGATCGAACAATCTGAAATTGTTAGTTTCATCGATTTCCTACCGCTGTTCAAAACTAGTAATCTGCATTCTAGGTTTGAAATGCACTATTTTTCATCAAAAGAAAAGTTTAAATGCATGAAATTGGCATCAAGCTACGGCAATGGCTAACCTTTTCTACGTTCTCCTCATTGAGATCGAGCCCGGTCTCGCTATCAAGGATTTGCTCGACCGCCTGAATTTCTGGGATCTTGTCCATGAGGCGCGTCTCGATGCCCATCTTCAAAGTCATCGTCGAGCTCGGGCACGACCCGCACGCGCCTTGCAGCTTCAACACCACGACGAGGCCGTCAATCTCCTGCAGGGCCACATTCCCTCCATCCGCCATCAAGCTCGGCCTCACCTGATCCAGAACCATCTCAACATTCTCTTCAGTCAATGGCAGGACACAGACCGCCGAGCTCGATCCTAATTCCAACCATGGGAATCCGTTACATCAAAGAACCATATATCATCGTCCAAATAAACCTAATCATTGCTTACCTGCCCCTCTTCGTCTTCTTCTCCCCCGATGCCGAGCGAATTGGAAAGAACGCCTGAGGTCGGTTTGGCCTCTGCTCTGTTTCCAAGTTTATCCGAAAGAGGAATGGATGACGATAAGCAGGATGATTGGCTTGTTTAACACTACTTTCTCCATCAGACGGCCGAAAAGAGAAGAGTATTTATTGGAATAACATGAAGCCAGGGCAGGAAGAGGAGTACCTTGGGGAAGCTCAAGTGGGAAGTAGAGATGCGTTGAGATGGAGGAGGGAATGGGTTGATTGCCGCTGTTGAGCTCGGTCCCTGCAGACGGGCTGACGACAAGAATCCCATCTATCTATTTTTCTCTTTCTTTTCCTCCTCCCTCCTATTTCTCCCCGCTCTCTAGTGGTCCATAATCCATTAATATGAGAACAGGACACTAGTTGGATTTGGACAAGAAGGGGGTGCGTGGGGAGAGAGAGGAGTTTTGAGAGGGATGGTATGTGGATAGGATTCGTTCTCCTCTCTGAACCGCTGCTATAGCTCTCCCTCCTCTTCCTCGGGTGAGAAACGGAGTGCCACGTAAGCTTAGTAGTTAAATCCGGATGTGCGGATAGAAAGATATCTATGCGGCCACCGTGGATCGAGTTTGTTCCGCACCCGCACAGAAGTATCTATGCGCGGCCGTCGTGCCTTTTGGAACCTGCTCCTCTCCTTACCACCGTTAATATCCACTCCCTGATAGGAACATGATTTAGCGAACGAGAATTGATTGAGCCTACACAGGATTCATTAAGCCAACACGAAGCAGCTGATTGGGTTGATGATTATGATAACGTCCCTCTATCAACTAAGGAGCAGCGAGCCCTAAAGATTCATGGAAAACCTTGCGAAGTGGTCTCAGTTTATGGCAGCAGTAAGGGCATCTTCGCTTTTCTTCTCAAAAGCTACCAGCAGATGGGAATCCACCGATGTTTTCTCTTGGCTGCAGAAGATGCAGCAAGGGTTGATATGGTTCTCTCTTGCCGGGCACTGGTCTTCAATAAGGACTGCAGAGCCTCGAGTTACAAACACACGTAGGAAGGCAACAAATCACGACTGTAATAGTTACAGAGTCATGGTCAACATGCACACGCATGCACCTTGGGAATGAGATACAGACATTGATTACAAGTCTTTTTTTCGTTTGAATACAATGGAGTACAACAAGTCTTGAAATCACATAGAGCGAACCAAGCGACTATGAAATCTCTCTCAATGCTGGTAGCTACTACAGGAAGGAAGTTCTAGAAACCTCAGGGCACGCACATACAGAATTTCAGACAGCTAAATTTGGTAACTCACTTTGAACAGAAACAAAAAATGACTGCTGCTGTGCTGGATGAGAAAAGCCTAGCATACTGTTTGGGGCAGGACTGTTACTAATCAAGCATCTTCAGCCACTGCTCAGACCTGGCAGCTCCTTTCTAAGACCAAGGATCCATAAGCGAGAGACTGAATTTCAACTTATCCACAACTCCCCACCATCATTTGGCCGGTTAAGTATGCCATAATTTACTGCATAGATCAATTGATACGTGCCTTAAATGTGTTTCCTGCATCCTTCACACAGCCAGATAGCAAACAAGTTGATGCTGAAGCAGACATTTTCCCATTTGGTAAGAAGTCAATCTGCAATCATAGTGCAGAGTTATAGACTAATTTTCACTTTCCTAGAAATTTTTATCTGCTAGCTTTCGAAAAGCTGCAGGGAAACTCAAAAAGAAACAAGACAAATGCTCAATTATACTTGCACAGCTTCTCATTTTATGAAAGGAAGTCCAGAAGGAACTCGCCGTGCATATTCCACATACTGGGAGCCAAAAAACTGCCTCAAGAAGAACTCTTCAAATCTATTTCAGAGTTAAGGATTAGTATTTAAAAAATGTATATGACTAAACTAAAAATCAACCTTTTAGTTCAATAGCATGCTAGGTTCAATCTATCAAAGATGGAAATATCCCTGTTAACTCAGGAACTGTGGCAACAAACTCTTCTATCTAGTCAATCGTCTCAAAATGAAAAACACACTAAAGACAGCAATAAAGGCAATATGATTTAATCATTTTTGCTTGCTAAAATGGATACCGTATCCTCCTATAAAAGAATCGCCAGGTGACCATTGTAAAGGCTACGATGCATATGGGATTGCAGAGCATAAGCTGAGTTCCAGTTGCCCAGATAAAAAAGCCACAATACCCTGGATGGCGCATGAATCTGTTTCATTGAATACATATTAGACAACTATTATATGATGACTAGTTGATTCCATTAGAAGCAAATAGTAGAAATAGCAAGTATACTATGTCAAATGCAGGACTCAGGCTCTAGCAATGAAAAGTTTGCTTGGGATTAGTTTATGCAAGATCTCCCTCATCAATTTTTGGGATCATGCTGATACAAGGCTTATAGCCTAAGAAACATTGGGGTAGGGATTTGGCTGGGAGAGGCCCACCCCTTTATTATCCCATAAAGCAGCAGTGCAGAACATAAGTACATCTAAAATATAGAAGAACAAGCTGTCTTATACCACCTCAGACCCTATAGCAGATACTAACAAATTATGAGCTCTGAGAACAAAAAGAAATCCCAACTTCCAAGGAAAAGAAAAGAAAGGTAAAAATAAAGAAAGAAAGAGAAGGATTTTTTTTTTTTTGGAAAATAAAAGATTAAATACCGTAATCAAACTACAGCAGCATCCTGAAGCATTTCTCTTTTCTGAGTAATTAGGCCATTAATCTAATTGATAATGTACAGAAAAAAGTCACATGATAAGAAGGATGAAACCTAAATAGAGATTTACTTTATTTTCTTTAGACGAATATCATTTACATAGCTTACTCAAACCATTATATTTTTAACAACCAAACCTGAAATTTTACTCACCTGAATTGCTGTATTTTGCAGAGCTCCTTAATAGTACAGCTTCTAATTCTTTTTCTAAATCTGGCATGTGTCTATACAAAAAGTAAAAAAAAAAAAACAGTTGAAACATATTAATAAGTATCCAACATCTTAACCTTTAAATTGAACACCTTATCCTCATCAGACTTTAGAATTTAGAGCCTTGATCAGGTTAATCCTAATATAAGATAATGTTAAAATCAGTCAATATTCCCTCTCCTCATGAGTAAAATTAACAAGTTCTTAAATTTCTTTCCTCCTCCCTCTTCTTTTGATTCTGTTGGGTTGGGAGCACGTGCAGGAGATCTGTTAGCAGTCCTAGTTGGAATACTTTAATTTACCAGCACTATCCACACCACAAATCAGCATGCAGGGATACTGATGCATCCTTGGTACTTTAGCATACTGGTTTCATGTGGCTCCCATTCCACTAACTAAAACAAGTTAGCTGCATGAAATGTATATTCAGTTACAAACTGGAAAAACTGATGCAGGTCAAAGATCAAGAGGCTCCTAATCAACAAGAATATTATCTGCACTACTATTTTCAACTTATCCAGCAAGGAAACTATTTTATTCTACCTAGTGAATCAGTGATTATTCAATAAGAACTTGTATCTATATGCAAGTAGCTTATTCAAAGTAAATTCTGATCATACCATAACATTTAGAGTTCTTTGCAATACTGTAAACATTGTGATGAATTTCTTCATTAAGAAATTACCTATAAATTCCATGAGTGATCAACTGATGGTGATTTTCATAATAAACTCTGATGGTGTGTGTGAAGGAACGGCGAGCCGTTAAAACAGCAGCTTTCCGTATGACCTCCCCTATTATTACCATCATAAGGCCAATGTTGCTCATCCACCAATTCTCCTTCAATTCTGGAAAGAAGACTAGCTCTATCTTGTACTCTAGCAATGCACAAATCATTGCAACAGCATATTGCTTGCTAATCAAAAGTGCTGCAAGAGGACCAAATTATAACAAAAACAAATTATAAGAAAGAAAATCAAAGAAACACATATTCATTTATAAATTAGTTGTGCTCACACCAAAATAAATATGCAGACACGTGTCCAATCTGTTCTATGTTGTGAAGCACATCATCAATGAGCAAACTTTAGGGAATTTTTAATGGAAAACTATTTTTAACTAAAAATTATTACATTTACCTATCAACCAAACACATTAGGAAAGTGCCTATAGATCAAAATACTTGTTAATCATGAGTTTGATGGGATACTGTAAAAGACTGCTCTCCTATCAACTGTCATTTCTTTTAGTTTATTCTTAGAAGTAGTTGGCACATGCTTTCATACTTGCTATACACATTATTTATAACAGATCTCAGCCACAGACTTGTTTAACATTAGTCAGCAATTCAAAGGAATTCAATTCATGAGTGACAGTATTTGATATTTGCTATTTGTGACATCATGCATGCATGATTGTCTTAAGAATGACCAATGATAAAATAATAAGGGAATGCGATAGTCATTTCTTCACCATTTCAACCACGGAACTTTCTCCCTGGTGTGAGCTAAAGGTGTATGGTATTTTGCTCAATAAGCTAATAGACAAATAATTTCATGAGACCAAAATCTAAGCTTTAATAGCCACTAGATAGTTCACCAGATTTAGAAGAAAGAAAGGGGTGTTGTTTCATCTTTGAATTGTCATTAGAGGTTAATTATGGTTACTTATAATAATCTTGTTTACCTCTCAATTCTTTTCTCCTATTTTCATTAGTGAAATACAGTTATAGATAGGATACTGCATATCTTCGCCATTTGCTTGTCACTGGTCCTGAAATTTCAGCTTATAGGTTTGTCATGTCATTCTCCATCATTCATGAGCATTTGGTTCATTGAAGCATCAATTTGAATCGTTCTTCAGTTCTGACCTGTAATCAACTGCTGTATCATTTGTTTGTGTGCCTGAATTATTTTCTAGTTCAATCTAGTTTCATTTGATTGTTCCGAACATGTTTCATAGGTACCAAATCTTGCAAGATACTACGAATACATTCTTCATAGAGATCCCATAAGGAGGTCTATATGTTGCACCCTTTTGGCTTATTTCATTTTCAACATTTTCAGTGTCCTCATTTGAGCTATGGTCCCATATATGACCATAATGCCTAATTTTACTTTTATCAGAAGACTCAGAGCAAAGAGCCAAAAACGGTGGGCAATTTTGGATTACTCAAAATGTAGTGTCTTAGACCTATATTAACCCATTACTTGAATGAATCGGTCGTTGACATGCTAAACCTAGACACAACCCCCGAGACACGACCCATTATCACCTCTCCCATTCCTTCTGCAGAAATGGATCATAGTTCGGCAATGTGCTCACACATGAAGCCGCCTCCTCTACTTCTTTCTGTATTTTGTGGGGTGCGGAGGGAGTATTGGTGGGGTTGGCTGCAGCAGCGGGAGGCAAGACCCATATTGCCATAGCCCACATCTTGTACACTAATTATACATTGGCCAAACATTAAGAAGCATTCAACACTCCTATAAATTAGCCATGTCTTGCCTCAGCGCAGTTGATTGAGAATCAGTGTTGGGTTCTTAACCTGGACATTTGCTGGAGAAAGAAGCAGGACAAGTGAACTTCTGTCCACAAGGTGGTGCATCAACATGAGTTCATGCATCTCTAGAATGCAAGGCATGTAAGATGGCTTCTTCTGTTTGGTTCCATTCATGTGCATCTATCATGTGGCTGGCATACGTAAAACCAACATGTTAGATAACTTGCCCTTTGCAAGTGTAGTGCATGTGAATGTGAACCATATCCTACCATATACTATATTGATATAGTGAATTGAAAAAATATCCAAGTACAGTAATCTGATGCGGTGACAGAACCCTTCTTGATATAGAATTAGGTTCTGAATGCCTATGAGTGCCAATATATGGTGTTGTAGTACTTGCATGTGAATATGAACCATATCCTAGTACACCAATTTGACTTGGTGACAACACTTGTTTTTTAAATTTAGCAATCGAGATATGAATTCATGTTGGATATTCCATGACTATAACTTCTTTCGTGGCCCATAAAGGGTGTGGCATAGGTATATGAAGGTGGGTGTCAGAAAGAAAGATTGTAGCTTGGGTATGTCCATTTTCTCATGACAACAGAAGCGATGCGCATGGCAGCTTGCTGGAGTATTGTCCACCTGAGGTTCAGGATCCAATCCCTTCATGAAATTAATAACTCGTGATTTGGAAATATTAATGATCAGCATCCATCTCTGAAACACTTAAAAGGATGCAGAGGCAGCTCCAGTTCCAAATCACAAGGTATGGTTTCGGATAATATTCAATTAAAAATTTAATTAAAAATTTAATTAAAAATTTAATATCTTAGATGATCAGACCAAATAAGGGCACAAAAAAGTAGCAACGAACAATATGAGAAAATTAAATAGAGCACAAGAGTTTATAGAACATAACTGGAATATATAGGGTCCATCGACCTTAGGGATCTACTACAACAAATACTGAACTAAATCACATAGGTTCGTTATAGACTACATAACATTAAAGAGCTTCCCAGTTCTTCAAAAATGCAATTGTGGATAAATTGCTTCGTAGGATTTCAGTTTTTTGCATCATTAGCTTCACAGTGATGTAAATTGTGTTTCAAATGCATATCAAACAATTTACATGCCTAAATGTGCCAAAATGGTGTAAATTGACAAATAAATTATGTCACATGCCTTTGGTTCACCATGTTCCAGTCATAGGGAACCTTACATTTATCATGACCACATCAGGGAGAGAAACATGGACTTTCATTAGCCTCTTTCAGACATGAGTCCTTACCTTAACATCTATGTTTAGATCAGTTTAAAACTAATGGATACTTTATCAAAAATTGCAGCTAGCAAGTAGGTGTTTTTGATCTGGTGGTGATCGAGCTCGGCATTAGAGATAGTGACTCTGGCATTAAGTGGCAAGCAGGGAGACGGGTATTACGATATCAGAGTGCTTTTCTGTTTCTCCCAGGCTGTGGCCCATCAAAGTGTCTCAGCAACCAAAGAGCTGGTCGAGTTCATGCCAGCCTAGCTTCATTTTTGGTCAAACCAATTTACCATTTACTCACAATCCACAAGAAAAGCAATCTGATACTTTGATGTATATCTGCATTCTTGATATTAAAGACTTCTTTACTAATGTACACTTCAACAATTAGGTCAAAATAAATGGAATTATTATTGCATAATCTCATGCTACTTTTTAAACCCAAAATGTTTGTCTATAGGTTCTTGCGATATTCATGGAATAAATGTAAGATTCCAATATAATTGATTGGTGATAAATTGAGCCAAGAAAACGAGGAAGAATCAACTATTTCATATGTAGCCACATTTACATTACTTTAACCCTATAAGAGGACTACATTATGACAGGATCATCACATTTTAGCAAAGTGAACCATGCATATTGGAAGAAGCAAAACCTCCACTGACTTTCAAAGCATGTCCACCTGACCTATGAGCGTGGCTCCCCGGTTCTACCTCCAACAGCAGCCAACCCATGCTTCTTGGGGGCCATTTCTTTCCAAAAAAATCTCCTCTTGGGGAAAAGCAGCCACCACTAGAGGAGAACAAATTAGAAGAAAAAAAAATCATGCCTGATTAGCTCTAGTGAGGCCCCAGAGGAAATCGATGTCTAGCACTAACTCTCCTTTGTCTTCTAATTCAACCAACCAAAAACTTGCCATCATGACTACTTATCATTAAATTAGTGATAAGATCTCCTTAAAGAATTTTAAATATTGGCACTTAGCCACTGCGTATTTGGGTTATACAGAATTATCCGATCACAGACTCTGAAATTTCAGTAAATAGTAATCTAACTGTACTAAAAAACAAAATGACCTTTAAACAAGCCCGTTAACAACTTTAGATATGCAAAAAATAAATAAAGAAAGAAAGAAAGAAAGTCAAACAGTGATACAGCACTACTTTACAAACAGTGATGCATGGGGGAACATCAAAAGAGATACCAATGTGCTGATACTTATAACCCCCATGAGGCTGCACATCCATACTAACACTTGCTTCTTAAGTTTCATAGAAAGATATGGATTTTCAAAGTCCCATAACAGTACCAAAAAGAAATATATTAAGGGGAGAAAAGAATAAAGAGAGCACAGACCATCCAATAGAACAAGTGAAATACTTGAGATGCTTATGCATCCTAAACCACCCAACTGCTATACTAGCTTCACTCACACTATTTACATCCTAGTGAAACAAAAATTTCCAAATGTAGATTCTCTATCTTTGAGGAATCTACCCTGTGAAATCAAATCTAGTATATCTGCATTTATTTTTTTAAGGAAAAAAAACAAGGGCATGGTTCTCGTTCTAACACAACTATACTACTAAAAATGAGATATAACTAATATTGAAACAGAAACGTCACTAATTTTTTCCAAGATCATCTCACGGGCAGAACTAGCATCTTCTACAGCTTATATCTCTTATCTGACAGAGACCTAGCCTTTGAAACCTCAAGACAAAGAACATCCTCCAATCACTCTTGTCACATGCTGTGGAATTTATAGAAATTATCACGCGCGTCTTGTCTAGGACTTGAGATATCGCATATTCTTGAGCTATGTCAAACACACATATCAGGTTCTGCTTTGAACTCCCTAAGTCACCAAATCTCGCATGCACACAGTCTTCCAGAATTCATGCAAGAAATCCACAAAAGAAGAAATAACAAAAATCATATCAACAAAATTCGATCAAACAGACGGGTCAATGTCCTGCAATCCCGGTATAATTTAAAAGATTTTTAATTTTCTTGCACCTAAAACCCTGATTTGTTTTTTTGAGATTAGGAGGAGCTAATCCCCACCTTCTACCCTAGACCACCACCCCAGATGACTCCAAAAGGATTCAAACCCCGTCCCCAAGAGGCAAGAGGTGATACCCGTCGAGCATGCACTTGGTGGTTGATTCACCAAATCTTGAATCCAAGAAATCCACCAACACAAGAAAACAATGAAATCAAACCAGGAAATGAAATTAAAGGGTACAATTAGTTCCAATCAAGAAAGTCGAGTTACCGAAAACCAAATCCCTAGCGAGAGAGAAAAGGAAGGCGAGAGAAAGAACGCTTACAGCTCAAGGTTACGCTGGAGCGGCCGTGGATGGAGGCGGCGAGGATGTACTCGGAGCCATGGAAGAAAAGAACCGCGGCGAGGAATCGCAATAGCTGGATGCGGGCGGCTAAACCCAGCGCCATCTCCGCTCTTCTCGCCGGAGATCAGATCGCTCCGCCCCCGTCTTCAACGCCAATCGTGGATTTCGGCTTCAGGATATTTGCCGATTTTGGCCCGTTTTGTTTTCAGCGGTAAAGGCCCTTTGTATTAAATGGCCAGAAGCCCCAAGCTTGAATCCCGTCCGTTTCACTGATTAAGGCCCATGATTGGTTGGGCCCTAGTCCAGATAGTGGGCTGTCCGTGGGAATTACAAAACTTGGCCAGGCCAATTTGTTTTGGACACAAGGAAGATGCAATTGAGCGACCGTTTTGAGCTGAACTTGACATCGGGTATAATTCCCATAGCCAAAGTTTAGCTGATTTTATAGAGATCCATCCAAAAATCGAACCATAACATAGAGAGGAGTGAATATTGGGATGATTCCCAACTCACAATTTCATGTGATCCTCATAATATATTTGGTGTTATGTGTGAAGGCACATAGGCTCTTGGAATAGAAGTTTTCGCATGACCTCCTTGCTGCTGCCAAAATACGACTTTCGAGCTTAGAGAGGTCAGCTGGCGAGGATGGCTGGTTGTGGCTGCTGTCGTCCGACCTGAAAATAAGAAGAAGTCCACTTGCCGGAGTTTGTTTAGAGGAAGATCTTCCGATGGCTAAGTCGGGCATGAATTTTGAAGAAACAATAGAGATTTGATAGGAAGTGAGTGTAAGTGAGAAAAGCATAGAGAAAGTGTACCTAGAGGTTCTCCAGCATTGTTTATATAGGACATGGGCCGGCATCTGTTATCGAGTAAGGCGAACTCATAACTCAGTAACCATCCACCTATTATGCGCATCAGCTTAACTGCACACGATCGTAGGCCAAGCTGTAACCGTCATCCATTGAGGAGGATTTAAGTGGTCCTACAACACCTTTAGTGAAGATCATGTGGCGAACTCGCATTGCTCACCCGCCAAGTATACTTCAATCCTGGAAAGAAGAGAACCTCCAGTTTGTCCATTGCAAAAGCATACACTTTGCTAATCAGCAATGCCGTAAGAGGGCCAAAATAAACAACCCAGAAACCAAATCAAGTGATAAGAAAGAAAACCAAAGAAAACACATACTGATCTATAAACTAGTTGTTTTTCTCTTTTTTTAACTCCTAATTAAATATGCAACCACCTTTATTATAACATCGTAGTGAAGCATATTACCACTAAGCAAATTCTGGGAAAGTTTTGATGTAAAACCATTTTGTAGTAAACATGGAAACATTTATATATCAGAAAAACACAGGTAGGAGAATGCCTATACATCAATTTACTTGCTAAGCCTCCCTTCCTAGAACAGCATACTTGCTAAACGTGGATTGGATGGGGTTGACTATAAGGCTAATTTACTCCCATCGATTATTTTAATTCATTCTCAAGCAGTTGGCAGATGGATTCATATTTATTATGTACATGATGTTAGTCATAAATAATAACATGCTAAGATTTAGAATCACAAATAATACTGTATTCAAGTTTAAGGGATATACCTGCGGAAGACATATTGAATACGTTCTTCAATCACCTGAAATAATAGCGGCTGGATCTTCCCTTCCTTGCTCCTCACAAAAGATAGCCGTCAATGGGGCAAGCTATCAACCATATGGAGAGGAGAGGGGGACCTAGCCTATATATAGGAAACATAGAGGAGCCTTCCCATTAAAGGCTCCATAACCCTAATTGGGTTTCCTGGCCTACATACCAAAAGTACCACAATAAATAGGACTCAATCCTATACATCCAAGGTGCACCAAAGCCCATAAAATAAAATGATCACACATCATATTGGGCTTAACCATAGTACCATTCTGAGCCATACGTCTAACCCGTTTTATAAAACAAAATATGCAATCAGTGTAAGCCCATATTTTGAAATTATTCTAACATTCTCCCACTTGGGCGAACACGGATTGTCATATTAATTTAAAAACTTTGTTTTGAAAACGACTCTCGGGTTAGATTACAAAAGTGGCCACACATATAGCTCAAATGATAATCACCTTGGATACATGATCCGGTCCAACAAGAACATCAACATGAAGCATGGAAGTCGTTACACCATTTAATCGATGTAAGACCACTCCACAGCTACAAATGCTAACATCCTTATCGACATGGATCCCCATCCTCCAACCAATGTGGTAGTATGTAGTATGAAATTAGCACCAAAATGTGATCAAAGGTGTGCTAATTCATATCGGTCCTCATAAATGCTTCAAAAGAAGCCATATGTCTCAAAAGAGACTCACATCATGTCTTTATGCATTATATCTCGAGATCAAAATGATATCATAATAAAAGACATATGTGCAATGCATGCTCAAATATAATTATAATTTCTGTGCACAAAATACAGAATTATAAATAGGGAGATAAATATTTTTTTTTTATAATTGGAAGAGGCTGTACCCGAAGCATATGGGTTGCCTACGTACCTCGTAAAGAGGATCAAGCCAAAACGTAGTTCTTTTACATAAATAACTCCCACTAACCCAAAATATCAAAAGTTTCCACAATGCCCATATTGGTAATATGTGTCTTAAAGACTTTCGGTGCGAGTCCTTTAGTCAATGGGTCTGCAATCATTACCTCTGTATTTATATGCTCTATTTTTGTCTGCCCTTCTTTAACTTTATCTCTGACTACCAAGTACTTGATGTCTATATGCTTAGAGCCACCAGAACTCTTGTTATTCTTTGAAAAGAACACCGCTGCACTATTATCACAGTAGATGGTAATTGGTCTCGAGATGGAATCAACAACTTTTAGTCCAGAAATAAAATTCCTTAACCAAATGGCTTGGACCGTAGCTCCATAACATGCCACAAATTCAGCCTGCATAGTAGAAGAAGCCACTAGAGTTTGCTTAACGCTTTTCCAAGAAATAGCACCACCAGCCATCATAAAAACATAACCTGAAGTTGACTTCAGATCATCTTGACATCCTGCAAAATCAGAATCTGAGTAGCCTACCACCTCAAGATGATCTGTACGTTGAAAGGTAAGCATATAACCTTCAGTCTTTTTCAAATATCTCATAACTTTCTTAGCTGCTTTCCAATGCTCATGTCCTGGATTCGATTGAAATCTACTAAGGACGCTTACTGCATAGGCTATGTCAGGTCTAGTGCAAACTTGAGCATACATCAAGCTCCCTACAGCACTTGCATAGGGTATGTTCTTCAAAGATTCTCTTTCAAGTTCATTTCTTGGACACTGGGCTTTGCTAAACTTATCCCCTTTTACTATAGGTACATCACCGGGTGCACAATTTTGCATATTGAACCTCTCTAGGATGCGTCGTATGTATGTCTTCTGTGAAAGTCCCAACAAGCCACTGTCTCTATCACGCTGTATCTCAATTCCAAGTACAAAGGAAGCTTCTCCAAGATCTTTCATTTCAAAATTAGCAGATAACATTTTCTTTGTCTCATGAAGTAACCCTAAGTCACTGCTGGCAAGTAAAATATCATCTACATACAAAACAAGAAAAATGAATTTTCTCCCACTGATCTTGAGATAAATGCATTGGTCCACTGTATTTTCAACAAAACCAAGAGAAGTCACAACTTCATCAAATTTCAAATACCATTGTCGGGATGCTTGCTTGAGCCCATATATGGATTTGTTCAACTTACACACTAAATTTTTCTTTTCCTCTACGACAAAACCTTCAGGTTGCCTCATGTAAACTTCTTCATAGAGATCTCCATTTAAAAACGCTGTCTTAACATCCATTTGATGAAGCTCCAAATTATAGTGTGCTACAAGTGCCATGATAATTCTAAAGGAATCCTTGGATGAAACCGGTGAAAAAGTCTCATTATAGTCAATGCCCTCTCGCTGAGTGAACCCTTTGGCAACCAGTCTAGCCTTTTGTCGTTCAACATCCCCTTTTGAGTCTAACTTGAATTTGTAAACCCATTTGCAACCTATGGCCTTAACATGTGGTGGAAGTTCAACAAGTTCCCAAACTTTATTTCTCTTCATAGAAAGCATTTCATCTTCCATAGCATTCAGCCATTTATCTGAGTCAGGTCTTGTTAATGCTTCATTAAAAGAAACAGGATCAATATTATGCCCAATATTAAAATCACTCTCCAGTAAGTAGACAATATAGTCATTAGGCAAGGCAGACCTTCTTTTCCTTTGTGATCTCCTAACTTGTGGTTCAGAAAATGACTCTACTGGTGTTGGAGGAGGAACGTGAAGTTCTTCTTGATGCTCAGGTTCTTTATTAACTATTGTAATTGGCTGAGAAATAACTTTTTCTTGTACAACAGGAATCGGAACCACAACTTGATCTGGTTCAGCAAAAATTTTATTTAACACGGAGCTCTCACTATTACCAACATCATTTTCTAAAAATTTTGCTGTAATGGACTCAACAATTCTGGTGCCACGATTAGGACAATAGAACTTGTAGCCTTTTGATCTATCTGGATACCCAATGAAAAAAACCAGGTGTGGATTTGGGGTCTAATTTCTTTTCATAAGGATTATAAATCCTAATCTCAGCTGGGCAGCCCCAAACTTTAAAATGGGCTAAACTGGGTTTACGACCTGTCCACAATTCAAAAGGAGTTTTCTCAACAGCTTTACTAGGAACCCTGTTCAGAATGTACATGGCAGATTTCAATGCTTCACCCCATAAGAATTTTGGCAAATTTGTTCTACTCATCATACTCCTGACCATATCCTTTAGAGTCCGATTATGCCTTTCAGAAACACCATTTTGCTCAGGTGTTCCTGGCATTGTGTATTGAGGGACTATCCCACTTTGCTGTAAAAATCTTGCAAAATCACCCATGTTCTGACCAGACTCGTCATACTTACCATAGTATTCACCACCACGGTCAGATCTCACAACTTTGATACTTTTCCCACATTGTTTTTCAACTTCCATTTTAAATATCTTGAATTTTTCAAGAGCGAGGGATTTATCATTAATTAAGTAAACATAACCATAACGCGAGAAATCATCAATGAAGGTTATAAAATATTTGTTCCCACATATAGTAGAAGGTAACGGTCCACTAATATCGGTGTAAATTAGATCCAAAAGACCATCGCTTCTAGTGGATCCCTTTCTTGTAGTTTTAGTCAGCTTTCCTCTTATGCAATCTATGCAAGTGTCAAAATCCGAAAAATTCAGAGAGGGTAGAATCTCAACTTTCATCAATCTCTCCATTCGCTCTCTTGAAATGTGCCCTAAACGCTTATGCCATAGTATAGAGGATGATTCACTAATTAAAGCCCTTTTCTTTCCAACTTTAGTAACACAAGAGATTTCATCAACTGGAGCCAAAATCAATTTGTATAAACCATCACACAAAATGCCATGTCCAACCATACGAGAGTCATAAAATAGTTCAATCATTCCATTACTAAATTTAAAAGAAAATCCAGACTGATCAAGCTTTGACACAAAAATTAAATTCCGTCTCATCGTCGGTACAAAAAATATATTTTCCAAAATAAGAGAAAAACCAGACTCCAAGGATAACTTCACTGCTCCTATAAACTCAACTTTAACTTGAACTCCATTTCCAACGCATAGGTTCACTTCATTCTCACTTGGCCTCCGTCTCCTTATTAATCCCTGTAAGGAATTAGTGATATGAATACTTGCACCAGAGTCTATCCACCAAGAATTTAAAGGTACATCTATCAAATAAGACTCAAAACAAACCAAAACCAAGGAGATACCTGATGAAATCTTCTTCTTCTCCAACCAAGCCTTAAACTTAAAGCAATCCTTCTGCCAATGACCCTTCTTTTTGCAGAATTTACATTTGTCATTCTTTTTCATAATTCCTTTAGGACCACCAGAAGTCTGCCCACCAGATCCTTTGTTCTGCTGATTGTAGTGAGGTTTGTTGCCCTTATGGAACTTGCCCTTACGATTATGAGAAGACCTCTTGTTTTGAGAAGGCTGATGGGTCAGTTGCACAGTTTCAACAGTCTCACGACGTATTCTATACTCCTCTTGGGCACACACAGCAATCAAATCATTCAAATCTCATTTGTCACGCTGGGCATTATAAGCAACTTTAAGCTGATTAAACTGGCTAGGAAGGCTATTAAGAATATGATAGATAAGAAAAGGCTCTGCAATGGGAACTTTGAGGGCTTCCAATTTAGAACTTATGTGCAACATTTTCATGATGTACTCCCTAACTCCACAAACACCATCATATTTCATATTCATAAATTTATCCATTAGGTCCCCAGTCTCAGCCTTATCGGACTCAACAAATCGCTGTCCTATAGCATCCAAAAAATTCTTAGCATTGTCGTGGTCCGGTATAGCACCCATAATGGAATCAGATATGGAACGCTTGATAATCTTCAAACATAGCATGTTAGCTCTTTCCCATTTGACATACTCAGCCTTGTATTCGATAGTGCTCTTATCTGTTGGTGTTGAAGGCTGCTCCTCCAAAGCAAAATCTAAACCCAAGAGACCCAGTGCTATTTCTATGTCTCGTTTCCATCTCACATAATTATTTCCAGTCAAAGTTTGAACGGCAGACAATTGGCTTGATAGGGAAGAGGCATTCAAGACTGCGGAAACAACATATTTTATTTAATATCATCCAAAAGTGATGCATGCAATCAATGGATGATAACATATCTATCTAATCAACTTGGGCTATTAATTAGATAGTCCGTAATCAACTTGAAAAAACATATAAGTCTAATTACGGTAAGAGCCTCCGTGCATCATTGTAGAGTCGCCTTTGGGCTAACAACACAACACGCTATAAGGTACTCTTAAAACATATCATGAAGCTAATTAACAAAATCACATCAGCTTTCGAAACACCATCACCTTTGGGCAGAAGAATGATTCTAGGCTAATGCAATCCCATTAATCACTTCATGTCATTTTTTTTTTTTTAAATCATCATACACAATAACACCTTCGGGCAAGATATTGCATTCAATGATTTGGCAAAATGCAATGCTACCCTCCTTTTTTTTTTTTTGGTTAAGAAAATCAGATAAATATCAGTGAGTGTGCCACTTTGGTGACTACCACCCACTTCAATTTCAAATATTCTCTTAATGGGAAAATAAGGATAGTCTTTATGCCCAACAAATTTTAATCACAAAATAATAGTTATGTGACAAAATCATAATCAAAATCACATGTGATTTAAACCAAAAATGTTAATCACAAAATTCAAGGCATATATGACAGCAAGAAATGTCCAAAATTTAACAATTTAATAATTAATATGCATGAGGGCCTAATTCAAATTATTCAGTATTAAAAAAAAAATAATTAAATGGGCTACTAACTCTTAGCCCGGGTCCAAAATCCATTATGGTCCATTAAATAAAATTGGGCTGGTTTATAAAAGAGCCTAACCTACAGCATGGACCCATTCTGGTCCATTAAAATGCAAAATGAAATAAACATGGGCTGACTAAATAAAAGGGCCCAACTTGCAATTATGGACCTATTCAGGTTAGGCTTAGTAGGACCAAGCCCAATCAGAAGGAAAAAGCCCTAAATCCCTTTTTTTTTTTTTTTTTTTTTTTTTTTTTTTTTTTTTTGACCTTTCTTCTTCCTCTGGCCGCCGCTGTTCCCCTCCTTTTTTTTTTTTTTGTGTGTGTGGGAAGCAGCCCGTGGCTGCTACCCGTGGCTGTCCCATGGTGGCAGCCCGCGGCTGCCATCCATGGCCGCCACCCACGCCGGCCACTGCGAGCGGCCGGCGAGGCTCCCCGGGCCGCCGCGCGGCCGGCTGTGGGGTGGCCGGGAGAAAACCCCCGATTCCGCGAGGCCCCCACGGCCTGCGGCCGGCCGTGGGGTGGCCGGAAGAAAGCCCCCACGGCCTGCGGCCGGCCGTGGGGTGGCTTGGGACGCGCCCGCGGCCCGCAGCGGCGGCGGCGTCCGCCTGCTGTGGCGCCGTGGGGCGGCCGTCCGCCTCCCGGGGAGGCCGGACGCGAGTCCAGGGAGGCCTTGCCTCCCCTTCCCTTTTTTTTTTTTTTTTTTTTTGATTCATGGAAGAAAAGCTTACGGGAAGGAAAGGGAAGAAGATGAACAGTGATTTTTTTTTTTTTAAATCCGAAAATCATATATAATCATATTTCATTCAAATCTAAAATAAAATAAAACCAGATATTTAATTATCAATGGAAGATCGATTTATGCAGAAGATCCATTCACCAATGCATAAAATCTATAAATCCAGATAAAATAATAATTATATATGAAGGATTCTAATCCTAGCATGGAGGCTCTGATACCAATTGTTAGTCATAAATAATAACATGCTAAGATTTAGAATCACAAATAATATTGTATTCAAGTTTAAGGGATATACCTGCGGAAGACATATTGAATATGTTCTTCAATCACCTGGAATAATAGCGGCTGGATCTTCCCTTCCTTGCTCCTCACAAAAGATAGCCGTCAATGGGGCAAGCTATCAACCATATGGAGAGGAGAGGGGGACCTAGCCTATATATAGGAAACATAGAGGAGCCTTCCCATTAAAGGCTCCATAACCCTAATTGGGTTTCCTGGCCTACATACCAAAAGTACCACAATAAATAGGACTCAATCCTATACATCCAAGGTGCACCAAAGCCCATAAAACAAAATGATCACACATCATATTGGGCTTAACCATAGTACCATTCTGAGCCATACGTCTAACCCGTTTTATAAAACAAAATATGCAATCAGTGTAAGCCCATATTTTGAAATTATTCTAACACATGATTCATAACAGATATCAAGCACCAAGTATTTTTCATTATCAATAAAATAAAAGATAGTAACCATGGTTGGCGAAACCATCTCGAACCCCGTTTAGGGCATCCTGAGCTATACCTGCGGCGGACCAAGATGGTTCTATCATCGAAACCAAGATCCCGTCGCTGGAGGGAGAGAAAGAGAAGGAAAAAGAGAAAGAAAGAGGGAGGGAGGAAGGGAGAGAGAGACTGGCTGGAGAGACGCGGAGGTGGGGCTCTGCCTCCGTTTCTCTGTTTTTTTCGAAACAGGAGCCCGGAGGAAACTTTTTTTATTTTTACGGATTTTAAGTTGAAGTTGGCAAAGCCATTCTCCCCGGCCTCTTCAACACGGACGTTCTCAGACCTTTATTGGCGGGCTAGGGCCGGCCTCTCTCTTCCTTTCTCTCCCGCTTCCTCCGTTTCCCACTCTCTCTCTCTTCTATTCTTTTCTGTTCTTCCTCTCCCCTACCTCTATTGTGTCGGTACTGGGCGGACACAGCACGACATGGAGCCACGCTGACCTGTGTCACCAGACAACTGGTACGAAGTCGGGTACCGACACAACAGATGTTGGTGGTAACAATACCTCCCATTTTATCAAAAACAAAAAACAGTAATCGGTATCTGATAAAATAAGTGCTATACGTTATCTATAAGAGAAAAATAAAGGAGCTCTGCCTCTTTGAATATATGATAAAATTAGAACAGTATAGAGAAAATTAGCATAGCCTTGCACAAGGATGTTCAATCCAAAAAAAAAAAATGTAAAGGAGCTCTCAAATTCATGATAGAAATTTTCTTTCGCACATAAGCTTTGTGATAGTGCAAATAGTGTTCCTCATTTGTTTGTCTTTCTTTTTCTTTTTCTTTTCTTTTTTGATGATTCCTCCTCATGGGTTTCAAACAAGCTACCACCACCTAATGTGCCAAACTGGTATACCTTTGATAACAAATAATGTCAGATGCCCTCAGATGTCCCTATTTATAGACCATAACATTTATGATGATTACAACCTCAGATGTCCCTATTTCAATCACATAGACCATAACATTTATGATGATTACAATAGAGAGAGAGAGAGACAAGGAATGTGCTCTAACTTTAACATCTGTCTATTAATTATTTAATTTAGCACTTTAAGTAACCGATAATTCATCCAAAATTTCAGCTTGAGATGGTCATGTTGTTACAAATAAGTGGTGTGAATCCCTTGGTGATTGAGCTCGCAGTGGTTTCTTGCACCCCTGATATCACCAAAACTTGAAACCCAGATAAACCCAAGAAATCCATCGAAACAGAAGATTCATGGAATCAAGCAAGGCCATGCAAAGTAATGAAATGGCCTCCAATTGCGTTGGGTATGAGTGTTGTAAGATTAGGTTGCACCAACAGGATTTGGATTCAAATTAACCTGACAAAAGTACATTGAAAAATCCAGGCCCGACCCAAACCAACTAAAAAGAATCCTGATCCGACCCGACCCGATCCAATCCAACCCAAACTTATCAAGTGACGGCAGTCTGCATTAAATCTAGAACAAGGTAGCTTGGGACCTATTTGCAATTCTTGATTCTAGATAGGATTTAAATCCATGGCATTCTTCAAACTAGAAAGAGACAGTCTGCCTGAGCTGACTCTTAACTATTTACCAACTACGTTTTTTAAGCACAACATATTTCACCTAACAAGGGAAGACTATTTTGCTGAATTTGGACTTTCAGCTTAAATATGAAATTATTCAGTTGATTTCATCAAGAGGTTTTCCAAGAAAAGCATACTTACTTGATTGCGACATTTTTGAGTTTATATGGAGAAATACCTGTCAAGTTTTAGCTTTTCTCCTACAGAAGTGGCATGCCTTTTGCTGATTATGGTCTATTAGATTAGATTCAGCTTTAGGCTTATGGAGTTTATGCATCTAGCTAAATTTTGCTTTTAGTTTGTTGGGTTCCTCAGTACTATATACGATGCCAACTCTATTAAGAGCAAGATCTGGAGGGGACCTACCTTGTTGAGATTAGGTGTCATCAAGACAAAGACAGCCTATAATACATGCTATTTTAGAGCCAAACTTTTTTTTTTTTTTTGAGTTGTACAAGTATAAAAATATAAATCTTATACGAAAAAGTTTCCCAACTAATGTGCAAAATTCCTATTTATTTCTCAATCTTGCATTGTGCCTATAGTAAGGACCACAGACACTTAGGCATCAATTGCGTAATCTTGTCTATAAGATACCTATCTGGTAGCTGTAAATTTTTTTTTGTCCAAAAAAAAGAGAAGCAATAAAAAGTTCCCATGTTACCCTTTTTTTAAGCACCTCACTTTGGGATTTCTGTAGGGCTGAAATCGGATCAAAGAATAATATATACATATCCATATTTGTTTTATTTGATAAATACAGATACAGATACAAATATTAGTTAAATACAAAAATTTATATCTATAACTAAATTTTATGATCACAGAATCAAACATATTAGTAAGTGGATGGTAAGTCAAGTTAATAGCATATCAATGTAGCTATATATTTCCATTAAAAATTTATGAATGCTGTATAAAATTAAATAGGGCTGGAAATAGAATCGGATATTCGGATATCAATCGAGTAATTGTCTATTCATATTTATATCTATTTTTTTCACCAATATCAATACGGTTACTGACATTAATCGGATACTCAAATTTTTATCCATGTCCAGATAGATTCCAATACAAATATGGATCTGAACGGATATTATCCTATCCACTTTCCTTCACAAATTTTTGGTGTCACAAAAATCTTTTACATACTTTCACCAAATATATATATATATATATATATATATATATATATGGCTGGTCCCATAGTCCTAAGAGTCAAATCATTTTGAAGGAAAGAAACATCTGAGCAACATGGGATGAAGATATGAATCCGGGGGGACCAGGAAGATAAGAAAGGAGGAGCAGGGGGCCCTCACAGAGACATCATCTGCTTGATGATTCCCTCTCCTTATCACAATCCTGTTTTCTAGCTTTTGTATCTCATGCGTCAAATCGGATTCATTGATGGTGGGAGCTGATGTGGTGGCGACCGGTCGCAAGAATCTCCAGCCATAGCCTTCCAAATGCCCCCCCTCACGGCTCCATCCCAATCCATTCAACCACCCCTCCCCCTAAAGCCATTAAACAACCTAGATATTAATTGAAAGACACCAATTATGTTCATTGTCAATTGTTTCATTGCTCATCTCTCATCTCCTTCCTAATTATACAACTCATCCCTATCAAAAGGCAAATTAGTTTGAAAAAGAACTCTTGTTAGCCGATAAGCTGACTATAATGATGCTCGGAAGGAGAAACTACTAAAGCAAATTCGCAAGGCCCTAACCCTACTCCTAAAGAAATTTTGCAAACATTATTGCGGAGGTACGGGCTTCTTTCTTCCCCCCTCTCGGTCCACACCATAGGGATCTGTGACCAATGATCGGCAAGAAGTACATATATGTGGCATCAAATTTAACACCTTAAGCCATCAACAACCACGTAACCATAGCAACAGTCCACAGCATGGACAATTATTTGATTCATGGAGTAGATGTGATGCACATGCTAACTCAAAGAAAATGGCAGGCATCTATATTTTTGCGGTTCACTTTAGGGAAAGCAAATGATATTGCCTATGCTAATTCTCAGTGAAAACAGGTGCTCGACCTGACATATCAGTACCCAACTTGGCATGCAGGCCGAAACAGCTTTACCCTAGCAAAGTGTGACCCCTCAGCCCAACAGGATCGATATGATGCGAAAAAAATATGGTTGAAGTGGAACCATGATATAATATAGATTAGATTGCGCATCTTACGGCTGTCTTAATTTTTTGTAGCTTAAGAATTGGACTAACTTTTTATTTTTGGATAACATGGTTGGCCCCATGAGGATGGCTAAATCGGGTGGCATGAGCCACGAGGACTTCTGCTAATGTTGGTAACTCTTATTATTATACACCATGGAACTTTAGTTCAGATGATACAAGGGTTCAATTTCGGTTGGAGTCATCCTTGAAGGATAAGATAGGAGGATGGAAATGTGGGGTTAACCTCACCTAGTCCGAAAAGGAAAAATAAAACAACTCCTGTACCGAGTCACTCGCCACAACTAAAATGTACTACCAGAACCACATATATAGAAGCTGCAGTCTTAAATATCTTTAAAGAGATTACCTATTGGTACACACTACTTAACAACCCAGGCTGGCTCACCAGACACACAGTGATTGTGGTTGGATGAATTAATTGTCCTTGACATAGGACAGCCATCCGAAGCCATTGGAATATCACGTCCTTATCGAACTACTACATTATTCTATCAAACTACAAGATTACACCAGCTCCAGAGGCATTGATGACAGGAGACACTGGAGAAGATTCGTCCCTGTTGCACCATCTGTGGAGAACAAGCAAATAAATGTATTTATATTTCAATCAATCTATCACCCTTAATAGATGGGCCATAGTTTTGGGAATTAGATTCATGGAATAACTGCAGTTATATGCAACATTGTTCCATCTCATTCCATAGATTTTTGCTCTTTCGAAAATTTGTAGCTTTGGCAAAGAAATAGGCACTTTGTTATTGACTAGGGTCATCATCTTCGTTGGATTCCACATCCTAATTAATTATTCATGTGGAAGACAAAGTCCTTCAAAGGATGAGACAAAGAGCCTCCCAGTACTCTATATCAGGTTTTATTTGGCCATTAAACTTCTTCAAGTTGTTGGTTTAAAGCTTACACAGATAGTGTATCACAATTTACAGGAGCTGGTGCATTACTTTTCTGCTGAGGAGGAGGAAATTTGATGCTTATAAAAAAGAATATAATGTCATTTAATTTAGATCCCTTAAGCAAGTAGTGGCTCATATTTATGAAGTTTCTTGTTCTTCTTCTTCTTCTTTCTTTTGGTAATAGCTCATATTTATTAAGTTCAATGTTCACATTATTCAAGAGCCTTTAGTCTTTTTTGTCTTTTTGAAACTGGAATTGTCAAATAGCTACAGTGAATGAAGAAAAATTAGCTGATTAATGTTTTTGTACTCGTGGATTCAAGGAAAGGCCCCCTTGTAACCTCAATAGTCGGTGTTTAAGATATCATGCTTGATGTGAAAGGTTCAAATGCTTAGTTGATGGCCCTCCAATGGCCACAAATTTTGGGTGACCTAGACCTGAATCTTGTTTCTCATGGCTACATATTTGTATGGGTTGTCTTTTTGTTGAGATTGCTCTAAAACAATGTCAGATCCTAGATGCCAGGCCAAGGTGCGCATATAATGCATCTTTGCTTGCCTCATTGGTGGCCACTTGAAGAGCATGACAATTCTATATAAAAATTAATATCTATGTAGAGTAAGATATGGCATGGTCTCTTCTTGATGCATGCTGAGACACGTGGCAAATATCTAAGTATCCAAATATCCAAGTATCCAAATTGTCTAGCCAATCTAGGTATTCAAGATCTAACTTGCTTTCTGTCATAAAAATTAGATCCACCGAATCCCACCTTATATGTTGTTTCTATTTTGATATACCTCTTAACTGACCTTTGCTGACAAGACGAACCGACTTCTGCTGACAAGACGAATCGACCAATAAAAGCTTACTACCTAACTGCAAGCTGATCATTGAAAGCTTGTTACATAGTCGACCCAATAGGTGTGTGAAGAGTCATCTGTATTTAAAAAGAAAAAATCTCAGCTAGCAACAACTTGCTCGTGATCGCTAACTGTTTTCGAACAAACGCGATATCCGAGCAAATTTTGCGACCGAGAAACACGAGCGAGATTCACAAGCGAGATATATGATTTATTGCTTTATCAACCAGCGTATAGCCATAAATTACTTGGCAACGGGCTTTGGCCCTTACCTATATATTGCATTTCTGAAGGTCTTCTAAATAAGTTCTCTTTCGACTCTCTTGCACTGCCTCTCTATCCCTATCAAGCCTCCTCCTCCTATTTTCTGAGTGTTACATCTAACTTAAGCATCGAAGTATCTTACGTCGGACACGCTTTGGCAGGTGAACTTTTTTATTTTTGTTGTTTCAAGTTGGCGCTAGCATCTGAGAGCCACCCGAAGCCATTCATGCATCATCCAACGCCAACTCGTAGATGCTCAATAACATGATCCCCACCGATCGAACGTAATAGCCATCGAAACATCGTCGCAGAGGCGTACAACGATCCCATTCAACTCCTCCGATCCAGATAGCAGATGATCCAAGATCTCCAGCGACCCTCACCAGCATGGCTTCTAGATCTGGCTAATACGTACCCAGCGGCAACACATCCATTATAATTACCAGTCTCTCGAGCTTTTCATGCACAACCCAAATATCTTCGAGTGCCAGACTCAATAGAGGAGTCGAAATCCCCTGGTCAATCGGCAATAGTGGAAGAATCCTTTCAAGTGAAAGTGCAAAATATCAGTGGCCCCAAGTGTTTTGGAAGCGATAAAAAGGTTTACCCATGCTAGGTTATACTATGGAGATAGATTACCCAACCATCTTGATTTCAAAAAATACCATGTTCGACATTCATCCCATAAAAAAAGTGCTAACTAGCTTAGTCTAGTAAAGTTACACAACATTACCGCTAACTATATATTTAATTTTTTAAATCTCGTTTTGATATGATTTTTGCCAAACTTCTTCTCGTTCTATCTTTTAAATTAAAAAAAAAAAATTATCATAAAAATATGATCCAATAACTTACTAATGTAAATCTCAAAACTCTATCCAATAAATATAGCATGAAGGAAAAAGGAGGTTGGAGATCTTGGATACCCCTGGTTGACATCTCGTCTGGCCCTTTGCTGTGATCATCATGAACATATCGGCGTACAGCAGACCAAGTCTCCCTGAAGTCGACAAGATATCCTTTCAACTTGGATGCCTTTCAACTTCCTTGTAATTGTTGCCTATGCTGTGGGTTTGTTTAGCTTTCCACGTCCAAATGGATCCACGTTTAAACATGACTGTCCATTTCTTTGTAATTGTACGATTAGATATCTTTTTTCTTCTGTGCGACCTGCCTCATCCAAATTCTGGACCCATCAGCTTAGTGGTCCATAATTTCGAGCTAGGGGACAAAATTAATTAGATAGTAGTGATAAAATAATTTTAAAAGGTAAAGTTAGGTACACGTTATAACGCTTCAGCAGACGTACCACCTGCGCTTGCCTTGTCTTTATCCCATCTGAGGCCCCTCCAGTTTGGAAACTTTGAGATTATTTTTCTCCATGGGATTTGGCACAGCTGCAATTCTCCAAATCGCCGCTCAAAACTATATTGAATACTATTACATGTATCGAAAATGGCATCCCTCGCGGGCAGCAGCCTTGTTATGTCTTTATAACCCACTTCATACAAAATATAATTTTTTTCATAAATATTCTTCTAAAAATTTAAATTTATGTGAATACTTTTTAAAAATTTATATTTATTTTTATATCTAAATAAAATACTATTTTTGCACAAATGCTCCTGATATATAATGATTCTTTTAACACCATTAATAACTATATTTATTGAAATTAAAAATAAAATAAAATTTAAAAATTATTTTTTTGTCCTTCAATATATTCTTTTTATAAATGTTTTTTTTTGCATGTCTACTCATTAAGAATATTTTACTCTTATATGGCGTAGGTATATATATAAAAATAAGGATAAAAAAAGGAATAGAATAGAAAAATAAGTGTTTTACGAGGATATACATGCAAATATCAATGTTCTAAAAGTATTCATACAAAATTCGATATTTAGGAGGGTATTTATGCAAAAAATTTAAATATAAAAGAGAAATATTTCATTGATTACCTAATTTAATGTTAATTGTTGAAAAAAAAATTATTCCATCGAATGCAATCTAGAAACTCTAAAATATCTTCTTGCATAAAATTATATATTTCAAGAATTTCTAATTTATGCAACAGATCATCTCAATGTATAATCGTAATAAGATGATATAGAGTATTAGTTTCGGAACAACTTGGTGCGTAGATAGAGCATCTATAAAATCTATTTTTTTATAAATAGATATTTTAGATTTTCTTAATCACCCACTAAAATTGAATTTGATGGCAAATAACAAAAAATTTTCTACACTCCATCTATATTATAATCTCACCCTCTTTTTTATTGGAATAGATCCCATAACCTTTCACATAGAAAGAGAATCCTTATTATAAAATTGAGTTTTAGAGTTCTGGTTACGCTTATACATTTGTAAATATAATACTAAATAGAAGATTAGCTGCATAATAATCAATCCAATAAATTCCCACATGTATGGGCATTAATAGTAGCACATGAGGGATTTAGTCTCGTACAAAAAAAAATTATTTTTTTCTTGATATAGCGGTGACTCATACCAGCTCTGTGTAAGTGCATCCAGTAAAACCATAACTTTCCTAAAGAACAGCGATCTAGTCTGCCGCACTGTGCATTAAAATTATTGCACCTGATATGCATTGTATATTAAATTTTATATTTTTTATTTATTTAAATAACTGATGATAATTAAGGATTTTATATGAACGATAATGATAGTTTAAAAAGAAAAGGAGAGAGAGAGAGAGAGACAAGATGATGAGGATGATGATGGTTGATGCCAAGGAGGGAAAAAAAATCTGGCGCAAGGGGAAGCTGGGGTGGGTGGGGCCCACAGACTAGGCGCGTGCCTCGCCGGGGCAGCAGCGCGTGCTCTGGAACCCGGCAGTCGTGGGCCCCCACTATTAATCTTTTCCATTTGGAAATTACCGTCCGGTTTTCTCTTGTCGTCTTCCGCCTTGTCTTCGCGGATTTCGCCGAGAATAGACTTCCCAAATTACCCCTACTTCGGACGCGAAAGGATGATTCACCGCGTCAACCGTTGGATTGTACCGTAGCTACTTCAAGATTTGGGTACGATAAAAAAAGCTGGACGTGCTTTGAGAGCTGTGCGAGCGCGATCTGACGCCGAAAAAAGACCAACCGTCCTTTCGTGCGAAAGATTATCTTATTGTTTGCCACTCCTGTCCTCTCCACTGCTAGGGGGCGTTTGGTATGGAATGATCGTTCTAAGATCAAGGATGATATGGATAGAGGTGATGAGATCACCGTATTTAGTTGCACCACGGTAATCTACGTAGCGGTGATATTAAATCACCTCCACTCCTCAAATCATCCCCCAATTCGGTGATGGGATATCTATCCTTAAGGTCGGAAATCCAAGATCACCCCAAGGCAGTGATCCTGGATTGAAAATTAAAGACAAAAATACCCCTCAAGTTAGCATAAAAATTGATATATCAATATACCATCAATATATTATATCAATATTATATATATATTATGTTGATATTATATATTATATTAATGATATATATTATATTATAATATATTACTAATCATATTATTATCCTATTATTATTGAAGGATAATTTTAAATTCTAGTAGAAATACATTTTTATTTTTTATATTTATATAATGAAAATATATAATATATTACTATATTACTTCTATTTACCTTATTTTTTTAATCAAAATAATTATTAGTATTAAAAAAATTATTATAAGTATAAATAAAAATATTAATTCTATAATAAAAATAACATATTTTTATAAGATTAATAATTTATAGGAGTAATAAATATATTTTTATAGAATATATTAATAATTAATATATTGATAAATATATTAATATTTTATTATAATATATTTTATATGATTAGTAAATATATGATAAGAGCTACTAAAAGTAGAATATGTGACAAAATTATGGAGTTATTATAGGAATTAGTATATTGACTTACATTTTTAATTCATGATAATTAAAATACATAAAAAAATCTATTTAAGATATATCAAAGGTATTTGTGGTATTATGTTGTCAGTAATCTTGGATCCCGTACCATACCAAACAAGTTACTTATAGATATCCAGAGATTTTTAATCACTGAACCATGGTCTACCAAACACATTAATCTTAGATCACCGGAATCAAATCATCCCAGCATTCGAATCACCGGGATCTTAGATCATCGTGGTGATCCTGTCGGGTTACCAAACGCCCCCTGCCCTTTTTCTTTTTTTTTTTAACTGCAAAAGTGTATAATTTTGGTCCTAATCATTGGGTCAGTGGTTGTACGGAGATCTCGCTTGGAGGGTAACGGCAGTCTTGGAAACGGGTCCGGATCAGTGAATGTACGGTGAATGATCTGTGCTGCTGCTTCCGTCTTTCACTCACCGGGACAAAAATTTTGACCAGAGATGATTGCGTCCAAGGATTTTTAAATCTGGATGGATCGGTTACCTCCTTGATTGGCGGAGACCGAAATGAACGGACATCAAATAAATATTTTTTTAAGAAAATAAAAATTTGAAACACCTTAACAAATATTTTTAGAGAAGGAGAGCAAAATCTCAACCAACATGTTAAATCTAGAATTAAAACTAAATTAAAGTTTAATTTTAATATTATTAATCTTAATTTTTACTGATTTTTATTGGCTAAGACATTAGTATTAAAATTTTTACATACACAATATTTGAAGATGTATGGCACGAATACAAATCAAAATTTTCGGATTACACACTAAAATAGGTTTACATGGAGCTATTAAACCTTTTGATCTTCTAATATAGTATTGAGAGTTTATTGTGTTACTGAGACATGCAAATGTATATTAAGTTTGTTTGAATTTGAAAGGTTGTGTATTTCTAATTCCATCTTTTTTTAAATTTCTTTCTGAAACTAATATTCCATAAGCTTCCATCTAGTGGCTGGCTTAAACGTTTTTTTACGAATAACTTGAATTCAATCGGCACACTTTTTTTTTTTTTTTTTTGGAGACAAGAAGCCACCGACAAGCTAAAATATCTTCTAACACCAAATTGCTGGTTCCATTGATCAAACCAACCAATTTAAGTAAAATTAACAGAACATATATTTATTTATTTATTTATTTTTGGGTAAAACCCTATATTCAAATTTCGAACACAAAAATTATGAGAAAAATTTGTGGGACCTCTATTCATGTTTTTTCAACAAAACCTGTATTCAAGTTTTGAATCGAATAATTTTGAAAAAAAATAATGAGATAGTTTTCTTTGAGAAATACAATATATATATATATATATATATATATATATTGTATGCCCCCACCACCATGCTGCATTGTGATGGAATCCATTTGCCTAGTCACGGTAAATTGTCTGGATCAGGTCACCAGGTGTGAGCTCACCCTCCTTCCAAGTTCCAAGTGCACCAGCTTGCAGTCCACCGGACCCATGGCAGCCGACGTCATACTCAGCGATAGCCAGGCTCTGGTCATCTGATTTAAAAAAGTGAGGAGAAGAGATGGATGAAGGAAGCTAAGAAAGCTTGAAAAGGACTAGAGATTCTTAAGAACAGAGTAGACTTTTCCAGTACCACAACCGAATCCCACCGGAAACGACAGCTCTTTTCAAGAGAGCAGCAGATCTCCAATCTCCATCCCACAAAGCTATGGATCGTTAGACAAATCCGAGGCCAGCCTCAGACTTTCCTCAGACTTTCTCTCCTCTGGAAGGAGCCCGACCAGCAACCACGGATTCTGTCACCCCCCATCAGGAGCCCATGTTACTACGCCATGCAATAAAAATGTAGCCAGGTTTCATAGCTGAAGTTCAAGGGAAAACAGAAAAAAGTACAACGCTAGTGGGACTGACCGTATGTACATATATAGTTTCTTTCATGTAGAGCCTAGTTCTCTCTCTCTCTCTCTCTCTCTCTCTCTCTCTCTCTCTCTCTCTCTATATATATATATATATATATATATATATATATATATATATATATATATATATGTGTGTGTGTGTATGTTTGTATGTATTTCTATAGAAGATATTTTTTTTTTTTGATGTAAAGGGAGGCAAAAGGAGCCATCCGGTTTTTATTGAAAGTTAATCTTATTTACAACAGAGATAAGAGGTAGATATGAGTTATATTGTCAAGAAAAAGAGAAACATACACTACAGGATAATATAGTATTCTCAATGCTTTTTGGAGCCTATCTCGATGTCAAAAAGCGTTTCTAAAATATCTTCTGACGCTTTTCCAAAGCGTCGCCAGAGGGGATCTGCCGACCCTTTTCCAAAGCGTCGCTGGAAGAGAGGATCTACCGACGCTTTAAAGCGCGTCAAAACTGCTTTTTTAGCCAAAAAAAATACCATTTGCGGTCTGCATATTCTTCTCCATCACAAATGTTGATGGAGTACAAACGACCGAAACCATAGTGCTGATGAAGCACAAAGAGAAATACAAACACCCTCCCCGATCGGTACCTTGATTTCATCTGTGCGGAGTGGTTGGGTTTAGCTATATAAACAGTTTTTTCTTTTTCAGATCCGTCGACGTGGACTAAAATGAGGTGGTTTTTTAGCTTCCGACGACGCTTTCAACGACGCTTAAAAGCATCGTTATTTAACAACGCAAAAAAGCGTCGTTCAAAGTGTCGTCAATTACATATTACCTTCGACGACGCTTAAAAGCGTCGTTGTTAGCCGACGCTTTTTACAAGCGTCGGCAAATGTTGGCGGGAAAATTTTTTTGTCGATGCTTGGAATAAGCGTCGGCAAATAAGAGTCGGAAATTTTCTTTTTTTGTGTAGTGATATGTGAGAAAAAAAAGCTAAATGGTTCCAGACCAAGCATCTGATAATCAGGATAGGGAGAGATTTTGATAATACTGTTATACTAGTCTAATGGCTTTTGAGGACTATAATTATTGGCCAAGAAAGATTATTAAAGTTTTTTTTTTTTTTAAGGAAGGGAAGCAAAGCCACCCGAATTTATTGGAGAGAAGAGAGATTAGAATGGACAAGAATGAAAGAAAGATCTACAGTTAGAAGCCTAGAGATTGTTATTTAGCTTGCCAGGTTAGAAGTCTCGTTACTGTAATCAAGAATGTCGTTTGCCACCAACTTTTCTCAGCAGCATTGATATAAATAAAGAAAGTGTGACAAGATGGTGAATTATCCGACCGGTTGTCTACCCAGAAATTGACCCCCTACTATTACCCAAATTGAAACAGACTCCATTCCAAAATGGATGAAGAGCTTGGTTTTTAGTTAGTAACATGCTTGGTCTAGTTACTATTGGTTTTTTTTTCTTTTTTTCTTTTGTACAACGATAGCTCATCCTACTGTATATAGGCACAGTAAGCAGAATCAAGAGATGCAATTCGGCATAACTATAAAGGAGGCGCTCCTTGATGTGTTCAAAAGAACTTTCCGAAATGCTACGCTGCATAGGAGGCGACCTAGTTGGTGACCCTGTTCGCCTCTCTATACACGTATGCGGTCTAGAACTCATTACTATTAGCCTTTTTTGAAAAATATATTGGGCTTTATTTATTCAAGAGGAGAGATGCTTGAGTGGTACATAAATCTTGCACCACAAAAAAAAAAAAAAAACTCATACGGCTCTTGTCCAACTTTTCCTTTGACCTAATCCTCTAAAATGCAGCTGCAAGAAATTTCTACAATCAGATTTATAATAAGGTTTTTCTTGGCGATATGACTCTGGCATGTAGAAGTTCGCTAGAGAGATTGGATTTATGGGGAATAAGATTTTTTTTTTTTTTTTTTTTTGAGGTAACAGAGAGGGGAGGGCTACATGGAAGAAAAATCTCTCCTAGATTCTATTGACCTATCAAAACTTATCCTGTATGTATGCTGTAAGAATTCCATGTAAGTTGCATTGTAGAAGATCTGCTGGCCTCTAAGTAGTTTGAATGGTGCAAACTAAGGAGTGTGATAAAAGACTTGTAAATTGGTTATGAAGTGCTTTTATATGTCATTTTTGTTGGTTTTCTTTGTATGTGTCAGTTGTTGTTGTTGTTGTTTTTTGTTTTTTGATAAAACAACTTTTAATTTTAGATAAGCAATCAATCACTCTTGATTAATGAACCCATTTAAAATGATGACGAATGCTTTGAGTGGCAAAGTTAGGCAAAATATAAAAGAAAGGAAGCTCTGCACTAAGCTTCTACTAGAAAATAATGGATAGTGACTACAAGATAACAAAATTATCTGATGAAATCACTGCTCTTAGCTTAAGAATTAACTTTTGAATCCATGATTATAAAACAACAAAATAAATGCTTTTTTTTTATGGAAAACAAGAAAATAATTGCTAAGCAACAATTATTATTTAATTTTCCTAATCATGCATTTCAATAACGTAACGGGCCACCCAATACCGTTATAGCGGTCTTTCTTTATTAGAGAGAGAGAGAGAGAGAGAGAGAGAGAGAGAGAGAGAGAGAGAGAGAGAGAGAGAGAGAGAGAGAGATGGGTGGGTTCTCCAAAACAAAATCCCCTGACGCATGTGGGGCTGTTGGTGGTGGCGGTGGACTTCCCCGGAGATGCGGATTTTTTAATCGGCTTCAAACCTCTGCGGACAAGTATGTTTTTGGTCTGTCGGCTTTTCGAACGAAAGCGATAAGCATTAGATGAGAAATTACTGTCCCTCTTTTTTTTTCATCTTTTATTTTTATTTTTATTTTGAAATTTTTTTTTGTATATCGGCTACTCATATTAATCTTGTATGAGTATAACCAGCATTATTAAGAAAAAGTAGACCATTCAATAATGAATGAATATCTCACTTTGGACGCTTACCAATTGGGGGTAACGGAAATTTGAAACCTTTTTTAGAGAAGATGTGGTAAAAAGTTAATGATCTGCGACAAAAAAAAATCGCATCAATTTACAAGAAAGCTCAAAGATAGAATTCTACCCTGGGTGAATTTTCTGATCTATAAATAGTACGGAACCCTTTCTTTCAGATAAGAAAGAAACCCCCACACGCAAGTCCTCGACTCTATACCAAAATCAATGATTGGGTTGAGAATATTATCTAGCCAATGAAAAGATAAGTTTTCTTGTGGTGATGATGCCGACTTCTTGCAAAATTTGTATATTTAGACAAAAAAGTAAAACACACACACACACACATCGAAGGAAAAGGTATAGACTCTATATAATAATTGAATTTGGAGAATACTATGTAGTGGAGAAAAGGATTTTTATGGTGTACTATTTATCCTATGGGAAAACCCCATCAAGGATTACTTCAGCTTCGAGCCAATAAAAGGGGGTGGGGTCTGATCCAAAATGGCAAATCTAGGGTACTAACCACCATTGTTGATTGAGGAAAAGTTCCAAACGCCGTTATTCCAGGTGTAGAATTTGAAGAATGTTTTTTCTAGTTGTTTTGCTCTTCTCTTATCCAAATGCCTTTAGGGAAGCACCATTTTCTCTAGTAGAATAATGCCCATCCAAGAAAAGTTTTGCCTTTTTACCCATCTGAGGAGTTGGATCTGGTTTAGAATGACAACTCTAGGATACTGAACCACCATGCTTGATTAAAAAAGTGATCCTAATGCAAAGAGTAGAAACCACTTGAGTAGGTCCAAAGCATGGATATCTTTAGATCTCTAAAGGGACAGAAGTAAGAAATGAAAAGTATTTGATTTTGTCTAGATGAGCTGGAGTGAAGGGGTGGGGGGGGAGGAGAGGGAGAGGGAGAGAGAGAGGAAGCATCAGCCCACTGTAGCATCTATCTTCATGTCCTATAAGAGCTGTCTGGAATATTTTGTTCACATGCTTCCATGGTTACATGGATGAGTGAGATTTGTTTTTATATGTCCTTGTTTTGGTTTGCTGACTCTTCTGATCCTCCCTTGTGGATATGATACAATTCTGAACCGATTTCACCAAGGGCTTCTCCACCTTTTTCTTGCCTTCTTCCCCTTCACAGCCTGTCATGCTTACATTATTTTTGGGCTGCCTTTCTTGTTTTTCCAAGCAATTGCTTGGTTGTTCATGTGTGGTAAAGAGCCTGCCCATATCCGACTAGTCTCCGAATCTATCACCCCTTTCGCTTGGATTTCTCCGATGATCATCGGACCTCCACAGTGACAGCGTCGCCTGGAAAGGGGCCATAGAGGATGATGGGAGAGTGGGTTCAAGCTTTCTTTGGCTGTTTAAGGTGATGTTAGATGGAGGAGTGAAGGGTTGGTAGGGGGGGAAGATGCTTGATGAGCAGTGGAAACAGAGCTTGCAGGTGAATTATACTTTCTTCCTGTTCTTCCTTTAACACCTCTAGAGTCCTTACTTATGTTAAATTTATTGTTCATTACTTTGTAATTGTGCTTCATTGGGATCAAATCAGTTGATCCTTGTTGTTTTGGGTGTTAAACCATGGTCATGCACTTACTTGGAAGGGCTAATCCTCTTGATGGTCTTGTTTTACAAGCCTTTTATCAACAATTAGCAGAACCCTGGAGTGGGTCTTGAATTGCAATTGTTTATCAATAATAGTCATCTACCTGGTGAAAGATTCAAAAAAAAGGAAGCTATAGTCTTCTTGCAAGATGTGTTTTGTTCTTCAGCTTAGAAGATGTTTTTTGTTCTTAATATTGCAAAAGGATTCACCTTGGGGGTCACATATATGATTCATACAATCTTTTGTTTCCTGCAGAAGTTTGAGCCTTGCTTAGATTCTTATGGCAGCCGAGAGGGGGGAAAAAATAATTGTTGGCTAACCATGTGGTTTTTTATAATTTGATAGAACTTTACGAACCCTAAAAGGTAGCCATCAGTTCATAAACTCAATTTCCAAACGAAGATAGGTCTGCTCGCTCTTCCTTGGCAAGAATAAAACATACCACTTCTCTGTTTTATTTGAACTAACCACGTTCTGGATTTCCGATATCTGGTGTTCGTCTATCCCACCCTGTGATCTTCAGTCCACTTTGAGCTAAAAAGATTTTCCAGGCTCTCCATCTCTCTGTAGCTCCAAACTTATGTTAGATATCTATCTCTTATTTTGGTACTCAATCAAATAGGAGCCGGGTTCTCTTATTTGTTGTTGTTGTGCTCAAGGATTTCCTTGTACCTGAATCAAAATCTTATAATCAATATTTCTTTGTTGGATCGACTGTAGATGTCATAGACTGATGACATAATTGTAGTGGACTGGCGATAACAATTTTAGGAACACGGCACAAAGCCTTGAGCTAAAATTGTTAGATGCAGCGATCATATAGCACTTCTGCTTCATGAGTCTTGAGTAAAATGCTGATGTTTCTATAATTTTATTTATCAGGGTTGAATGCGGATATTTCATTTATCTATATTTTGTCTTCTCGATTGGAAGTATGGATTTAAGTTTTGATAACATCTCGATTCTGTTGGAATGCACTCATGACATAATTTTGTAACTGGAGTGATCTGCTGATTAACATGCATGATCAGATCATTATTGTTTTTGTTGTTGTTATTATTATTATTGTTGTTGTTGTTGTTGTTGTTTTGATTGAAAGGGAGGCCTAGGGCCACCCACGGATCAGATCATTATTTGAGGAAGACACATTGTGGCTGTAGAGTTTATTATTAATTATATGTGAAGATTGTTCTGCATAGTACGAAGGTCCAGCATCAGTTTTTGGAATGCAGCTGAATCTCCAACAAGCCAATTGACTCACTACAAACAGTTTGTGAAATATAAGAAAAGAATGCCATTAGAGCTGTCTTAAATTGTAAATGTTTATTGAATATCTAAATCTTTACATTGTTACATTTTAGTTTCTGAGTCTTTACTGATACAACATTTTACCAGCCATTATGAAGAAAACATAGCTGACATGGCCCCTCATTGTCTCAGGAATGGGAACAAAACTGCATGACACTCATAATGTTTTTTCCACCTTGCTAAAGAACAACCGTCATGTAGTAACCATCGATCTGAACACTCCAGATAGTTGGGCCAGGTTCAGTAATATATTGCTGAAGACGGGCAGCCAGACTGCTTTCAATTGTCTTCCAGTGTCCATGGATAGATTGCAAAGCAACAGAGAATCTGTCAGAAATGCCATGTTGAAGCATGAAGAAATATTCAGACAGCAGGTGAAACTGTGCTCATGTGTCTCATTTTTTTTATTTCTACCCACTCCAAGGATAGGCAGATGGTGTTATGGATGCGGATTACTTCTGAATCCTCTCGGCCGACTTCCTTCTTTGCTGGCTTTGCTCTTCCCTTCTGACATTTTTTTTTCTGATGTACCCCTCTCTCTAACAGGTGGCAGAATAAGAATGCCAAGATGGATAGATGGCAACTGTTATTACTTTAGTTCTAGTTTATCATCAAGTACTGATGCGCAGATTTTGGATTGGATATTGCAGGTGCATGATCTACACCGGCTATACAGAGTTCAGAAGATGCTAATGGCTGAGATGAGAAGTAAGGAGGAGAAGCCCCAATCTCCCACAATTGTGACTTCCAGAGGGTTCACAGATACAAGGACCAGATTTTGGGGTAGTGCATCTACCTCAGAGACCAGTCATTCTTCCCATGTCAGTAATACACTTCACTCCACTAAACATCTGAACTCTGAGTACAGCTCCATCCATCACTACAACACAAGAGCAGGCCCTAGCTCACGAGAACTGAGCATATGCTCAGAAGACCCTTTAAGAGTGCCGAAGGGCTTCGATCTTGAACAGCCCGCTGAAGAGTACACCTCCACAGAAGTTGGACACACCCAAGATCAGATTACCAACTTGGGGAAGCATCTGAAAGAAAAGATGAACACAGAAAGCTCCAAAATGTGGACTGATGATGAGAATGATGTTGAGCTCACACTTGGCATAGGATGTGGCATTGGTAAGAAGAGATCAAAACATTGGCTTAGCTTGAATGATGAAATAAGCTACTCTAAGCCAGCTCCAAGTGATATCAGGCCACTGCTCTTGTCTACACCTGTCATACCACAGAGAACAGAGGAATGCAGTGACCACTCGACCAGCAGCTTCGACAGAGAAAGCTTACAGAGACCCCCCTGGCTTTTGCAAGCTTTAAGTTTGAACAAGACATAACTTCAAAACTTGGTGCAAGTCTTTTGGGTATAGGCAATTGCTTTATTTATGGAGTTTCAACTTCAGTGTATCAGCACTCATTTAGGTGACAGCCGGCATGCAGGAATCATGCCTCCTGAGATCTATAGTCTTCTCACCACTACATCCCGTGTTCTTCAAGCTACTGCATTTAAGGTTCTGTTCTATCATCGGATCAGTTTTTCTGGGTTTCAAGATTGATTTATATTGGTGGGAAAACTTCATTGGTTTAATGGAGTTGGAAGTAAATTTGGTTCTCTTACAATGTTTTTTTGCAAACGGTTCTCCTTTCTAGTAACACCCCCATGAGAATAAGTATCAGAGGCTCATCTCACAATGGGGACTCACGATCAATAACAAGGTCACCTCTGTTGTCTGTAAACACTGACTTCTTTATATGTAAATGCAAGCTAATAACTTTTTTCTGCAGGATTGTAGTACTTTCTCATGTTGCTCCTCCATATTCACCAATCTATTATTTTTTCTTGGTTCAATTGATTCTGCTTCTATTCTTATATCCTCTTTGGTTCAAAAAGTACCAGGAGATAAGAAAGAACCTCCAACCAGGGTCTTCAAAGGAGTGATCTCATAGGCCTAGCAGTTTTGAACTAGGTCAATTTACATGGACACTGAAAGACTGTTTCTATTTTTTTTATGGAATATGAACATGAGCTTTGGGAATATGGAAAACAACTATGCTTAACTACAATCACTGTCTTCGTAAAACAAAAGAACAAATAGGTAAAACCTAGATAGAATAGGAGTTGTCAGTACACCAGGTGTACTTGGAGGGGCAATAACAATAGAGAACAAAGAAGAAAATGCAAGAAGAGGATTTGAGAATTTCTCAAAGTCCAACCTCCTCTAAATAAAGAACCACTGACAGTTCACATAAATTACTACGGTATATCACGACAATGTTCAATCACTTTTCCAAGATAGTTGTGCAATCTGCATTAAAAAAAAAAAGATGAGATTTTTTAATACAGCTAATAAAAGAAACCAGCTCTACTTCATGTCTCGCCTACATCTGACTTATAAAAAAATTCTGAAAACATAAAAAAACGTACATCCTTTTTTTGTTTGAAAAGAATTGGTTCTCCTTAAGGAAAAGCTGGTTTGAATCTTCTGGCCAGCTGAGAAGCTCAACTCCCTTTAGTTTCATTTTTCCATCCATGTTTATCGCTATCATAGATATCTTTCATAAGAAAAAAGATCATAGAATTAGTTCCCTGGATTTAGTATAATGCATGTCTTCAGCTCTTTGCGCTGCTTCAGCAGAGGTCAAATGAATTCACAAGGATCCAATAAGGCAACTGAGCTTCAAAAGAATTTAGGAATCTCATATCAAAATCATGCCATACTATTTCTCCTCCCTTCTCATGTTTATGTTGCTTATAAAGCTCACCTTCACCAAAATTCACCACAGGAGCACTCACCATTTTTGAAGTGGTGGAACCTCATGTTATCCCTCACCACAATCTCCCTGCTTTCAACCTTAGACACAAGGCGCATCACTAAATGACAGTCCTCACAAATCCTTAGGTTCTTCACAATCCTAATTGTGCCTCCAACAGTGGTCGTTAACAGACCGAATGCCAGAGCTAGCTTCTCACTATGACCCTTCAGTAGCCTTTCCTTCTCGTCATCACTAACATCATAGACAACTGAGCTCAAGACAGGCACATATCCATCTTGCTTCAACCTCCGCAAAAGCTCCTCTAGTGCCTCCTTTATCTCACGAGACCTAGGGTGCAAACCATCTCCTGCAAAGAACTCATGAACTAGACCATCTTTGGCCTCCACCCAGCTTGCCGCTGGGTTCTTCCTCAACCCCCTTCCCCTCATCAACTTCCTCACCTTCGACACCTCCTCCCACATCCCTGCCGATGCATATATGTTCGACAGCAACACATAGTTCCCGATTCCATCAGGTTCAAGCACGAATAGATGATCTGCTGCAATTTTAGCGATTTGGGTCTTCCCATGGATCCGGCAAGCACCTAGCAATGCTCCCCACACACCACCATGGGGTTCAACAGGCATCGATTTCACAAGTTCAAGTGCTTCTTCCACGAGACCTGACCGGCCCAACAAATCCACCATGCAAGCATAATGATCGGCAGAGGGAGAAATCCCATACTCGTCCTTCATTTGTGCAAAGTAAGAGCGGCCTTCCTCCACCATCCCGGCATGGCTGCATGCCGTGAGCACCCCAATGAATGTGACCCGATTAGGCTTCACCTCCGTCCTCTCCACCATCTCCTTAAACAAAGCGATTGCCTCCTGAGCCCTCCCATGCGCAGCAAGGCCAACGATCATAGCACTGTACGTGTACACATTTCGCTCTACCATCCCATCAAACACCTTACGGGCCTCGTCAACAAGCCCACATTTTGCATACATATCCACCATTGCCGACCCCATGACGACGTTCCTCTTGAACTCATATCTCTCGGCAATCTCCCGTACGAATCCCGCATGCTTCACGGCACCCAACTGAGCGCAACCGGAGATGGCGCCGATTAACGAGACCTCATCGATTTTAACACCTGCCTCTCGCATTCTATCGAACGTCTCCAATGCCTCTTTCGGCATCGAATTCTGGGCGTACCCCGTGACCATGGCGGTCCACGCCACCATATCCTTCACCGGGGTCTTCTCAAAAAGCCCCTCGGCGGAGCCCATGTCACCGGTCTTGGTATAGGCAACGATCAAGGAAGTCCAAGATATGGCGTCTCTCACAGACATTCGGTCGAATAACTTGCGGGCTGACGACAGGTCGGAGCACTCCACGTAGAAAGAGATGAGAGTGTTCTGGACGAAAAGGTCAGAATCGAACCCACCGGTGGCGAGGGCCTGGGCGTGGACCTGGGTGCCCATGGGGAGGCAGCGGGCGGCGCCGCAGGCCTTGAGGAGGGCGGAGAAGGTAAATGGGAGGGGCGGGGCGGGGGGCCAGCTGCGGCGCATGGCGGCGTAGAGGCGGAGGGGATGGGCGGCGGAGGAGGAGGCGGAGTAGAGGAGGAGGGCGGCGCCGCGGATGAGGGCGGTCCAGAGGAAGGAGTTGGGGCGGGGGACCTGGGCGAAGACGAGGAGAGGGTAGGGGTGGGTGGAGACGCGTTGGTCGGCGAGACGGCGGAGGAGGCGGGCGACGAGGAAGTTGCTGCGGTGAAGCCCGAGACGGACGATGCGGCCGTGGGCCTCTCGGAGCTGGCGGGGGCTGGCGGCGGCATCGAGGGCAGCGGTGAGGAGCGATTCGAGAGCGGCACGGGGGAGGAGAGGGGAAGGGAGGTAGAAGGAGGAGGAGACGAGGATACTGGTGGTGGGGTTGGGTCCGGTGATGGCTCCGAAGGGCTGCGCTAAAACCATCCGAGGGAGAGAGAGAGAGAGAGAGAGAGAGAGAGAGGGTGGGTGAGCGGGCGGGGGTTGGGGGAGTTGGTGCACTCAATCAGACAAATTATAATAACAATGTATTATAAATAATGTATAATATAATAGCATCATTATCACTTTATTCCATTCAAGTTCTTCAAACAATAATAACTATATTGGAGACGAATAACACCAGACCAAAAAAGAAAAAATTATATCATGAATACAATATAAATTAAAAACAAACTTCATTTTTTAAAATTCCAATAATACATCAATATTTTTGAGATACAAGCAATAAAATATATAGAAAAAAAAGCATATATAAACATATTGATGTACCTGTTCGGTGAATGGTATTGTTTGCAGAAGAATCAAAACTTGAACAAAGAATCCGTGCAAAACTAATATAAGCAAAATAAATTCCTATTACTTATGCTAAACAATATCTTTTCCGAGCTACTATAAATGATTAGATATACAGAATTAATTTGGAGGCTAAATCATAGTGAAGCAGAAAATTAAAGAAGCTTCAATTTTTATTCCTTTAATTATCACCCCACCAGCTACTAGCATGCTACCCGTCAGAGCTGATCATGGGTCATACCTCGGGCCTAAACTCTATTTATTTTTAATTGGATTTCAGGCCAAGCCTATGCTGATATTTTCTATATCCAAGCCCAGCCGATGATCAGCTTTACCATCCGTTAGCCTAATATGATTTGGGAAGAGAGTTCAATGCGATCCCTTTGATATTTCCTATTAGTGGCCTATATTGACCAACTGGGTCCCATAATGGCACAACTAGAGAGAGCAAGCAAAGATCCAATTATGAGTAAGCAATTAGTGGGAGAGAGCAAGGTAGGTCGAGTCCCAGGAGCTTTTATCCATTTGCCCTTCTATAATCTGACCTACTACCATACTCTGAGCATCATGTCAACATGGTCATGAGAGAGGGAGAGAGCAAGAGAGGCTTTGATCATTGAGTCAACAATACTGTGAGAGAGAGAGAGAGGGGAGGGGAGGCTTCAGCCTTTGGGTTAGCAAGGTCATAAGAGAGAGGAGAGAGAGCAAAGGAATCTAGGTGCCATTGCGAATTTGCCTTTTAATGCTACTACCCTCCAATAGTTTGGCTTGCCACCAAGCTCTAACCATCCAATGATGGAGAGGGATGGGGTATTGTCGTCTCCTATCGATCATCTACTTAGATGCAGCAAGAAAGGGAGAAAGGGATAGGGTCTTACCCAAACATCGAAGGCTAAGAGTGGTAGTTGGTGCTTGTTGTCGATCATTCTTGTTCATGTTGGTGCCGAAAAGGAGGGTCTAGGATGAGAGAAAGATCAGGAATCGTGAAAGTGTGGGAGGAGAGAGCTCGATTCGGTTGAATCCTTAATCCTAATCTACTTTAACCAGCTGGTTTGCTCGAACTCAAAGTGGTTCGAACAAGTTGACGATTCAACCGTAAGTTTAAGAAAATTTTCAAGACCAAATTAGTTTTTATCTCAAATCATTTTCAGTGTATATCTGGAGAAATGCCAGACCGGTTAACGACCTAACTAGTTCAAGTGATGAATCCGATCTAATTTTCAAAATATTGGATGCACCCATTAGGAATAACTCTGCCCATTTCAAGCAACCTGGTCAAGAAGGGTCTTGGTGCCCTATTGGTCTCCCTGCCTAGCTTGACCATAATGAGACTAAAACAGTGATGTCAAGTCGAGCTATCCAACAGTAGCGTTAAACGCACATGCGTGGTTAGGTGAAAAACGACTACATAATTGGTCACTTGCAAGTTGGGGCCTCGTTATCATATCTAATTCATCAACGGGGCCAACTCAAGCTCACGGCATCTTCTGGTACCGTTCCATGGCCACATGTGTGCGGTTGCACGTGCATATCTCTGACATGTGTCGCTGTCCTCGTTTTAACTTATTACGGTTCAATCAGCATCATCCTTATTGTTGCTAATGCTCCTGCGTGTTTGTAAAAATGCGTTCGTGCATGATTTTGGTGTAATTCCATGAGTCGACATCAATCTCGTGCATTGTGTCGTACATCTCATGGGCAATCAATGTAAACTTAATATAACTTCTTTTGTCTTCTAGTCATATATTAGGGCAGACGGTGGACCTCTACATGCATGCAAACATTGCATTATTGCTGCAGTTCAACGCTAGCTACGTGCAAGCCACATGTGTGAGCCACCTACAGGGTGTGCAAACTAAGTGCTTGCATTGTTTAACTCTATGAGTGCCAAAGTCCAAAAATATTAAGATGTCATGGTTGACAACTATAAATATTGCCACCAATCATCATTAGCAATTCAGATCAAAAATTTACCGATCCAAATTGAAACTGTTTATTAAACATGTCAAAAAAATTTAGATCTCAATGTATATACTCTTTGATTTTCTAAGTAGTGGTCCTGCGAGATATTTCCAGCTTTTTCCAGTGGACTGATGCTGTATTCTGAATGATTTAGAGAGACTCCAGCTGTCAAGCACACATTGTAACCAGTAGTCATTTCATTGGTTTGGATTTTTGTTTATCATTATTTTTTTCAAACAATGTTAAGAGTAATATTAATATAAGATCATTTGGAAGAAAAATAAGACACATCTGCAAATTAATTAACTTGATAGGTTTACATGTCCGTTAATTAATGAGTTACGTAAACATGCAACAGAACTGCAAAACGATTAAAAAGAAACAAAGAACTCAGACTGGCATGACTAGAGACAAAAGAGAACCAAACGTTTTGCTTCTTCTGCTCAAAGAAATGCTTCGACTCCTGAGTTTCAGACTCTTTGTACATAGCGTTGACTACAGATTCAGAGATTTTCCTTTGGACACTACATAGACAAAGTGGAATAATTTTTACAGAAATCTTTATTCACGCATTCAGAATGCAGCCTTGCAGCAGTCCTAGGATGTGTTATAAGTTCCACGAATCCTAAGGTGAGTTTGAACCTACCTAACTCACAATTGATTTTTTTCCATTGAGAAAATTTTTGGTAGAAGCTCCTAAAGGGAATTGATGAACACTAGAGTGACAAGAAGATTGCATTCATGATTCATGATCAAGGGCTTTGGCATGTTCACTGTCCCATGATATAGAGAATGTACTGATGCCACCAACCAACATCAAGCTATCCAGCTCACAGAAATCTGTAGCACTCGGCTTTATATAGATTCTTTACAACCTAGAATGATTCTTAGGCCATTACAAATAGTAGTCTTTTTGGTTGGAGAAATAAAAACTCCTTACGCTTCTTCCAAAGGTGCATGTCATGAAAATTATATCCACATCTAGCTAAAATACAGAATAGGGAGAAGGAAGTGTTGTGCCAATGTGTACATTAGCATATTAGGCCCTTTTCAAGAAATGCTATATAAAAAATAGAAGTAGCAAGAGAGTTCATTTTAAACTCAAGAATCAAATTCTTATCCAAATCGGAGTTATTTCAAAGAGACCACTCACCTCCATCCTATCCTATCCTATCCTATCCTTACCATCACATCGATAAGCTCAGCCTTATCCTAAGGCGTATGCTTTTTAAAATTTCGACTTGACAAAGCCATTCTAAAGGAAAGCCACTATGCTTCCAAGGCTCCTCACTCTCCTACCATTAAAATACTCAAATTTTATTTCTAATAGCCTGGTTGGATCGATGTAGCCATTATTTAATACGCAGTCACAAGTTTAGTAGTCAGAAACAATTTGGCCAGATAAATATAATCTCGGAAGCGCCTCTTAAAAATATTAAAGACTTGCCCAAAATTTTGGAGAAGTTATAATCTAATTGTACTAGGAAAAATGAGTCTGGGCCTGTAGATAAATTGATTAGTTCTCGTCGGAAACCTCAACTATATAACAAGTATAGATAGTTTTTGGAAAGAAAAGATAATAACAACAAAATCTATTTAACGAATCTTATCTCTTCGCAAATTCTCCCTCCATCCAAACCCATTTAAACTTTTGACCAAATAAATATCATTTTTCCTCAATATGACATACTTCTGTGAAGATAAGTACTGTGAAGGCCAACAACTGTTTGTTTCAGCTGGTTGGCACTTCTCTTCTAAGGACACTATTCTTGGGGAAGTCCAGTGTTCAAATGCTGGTGGTAGGACATGATCACTGTTGTTCAAAACGAAGGGAAAAAAAAAAGGAAAGATATAAGCATCTGAAGAAGCTTGTCAATGGATTTGCACGTGAAGGGAAGAATCATACGAGTCCAAAACAAGATTAGCCCCCACTGGGACACACCATAAGCGAAACCCATGTGCTCCCCTTCTCGCTAGACTCCAATCTCAGCCATGTTCATAGCACAGACAAACACAGCCGAACTTTGGAGCTAATAGCAATTTCAAAGTAATAACCAAGCATGGTGAACAAGCCTCAGGTAGATGCCAGTGATGAGACTGGCTGGTTATGCCATTGCTATAGCCAGTCTAAGGAGGCCCATCTTCGTGCCCAAAAGATTTTTTTTTTTTCTTTGTTGTCTTTATTCTGTGTTCACCAAAAAAAATGTCCACCAACTTTATTATTAGAAGATGGGAATATTAGGGTCTAACCTGAGCTTTGCTGTTTTGTAGGCCTGGAGTAGCCTTTCGTACTCTTGTTTCATTCATTATCTCAATGACTTACAACTCTCTCTCTTCTCTCTCTCTCTCTCTCTCTCTCTCTCTCTCTCTCTTCTCTCTCTCTCACTGAAGGAAAAAAAAAAGCTCAAACTCTCAGTTGAGTCAATGATGCCTCGTGAAGGCTACAGAATTCGATCTCCTCAATGAGAAATTCAACCGAGACAGAAGCAGCTTCTACTAAAAACGGTAATTCTATTTCTAGCAACAAATTCTCTTCTCGGGTTCTCCTGAGATTGCAGCAAATCACATTCCAAATACCCAAGGGCTGCTAAAGTAGGTTCAAACATGGACATTTAACATATTCAAAGAGACTTTAGCATTCCTGCTATTTGGCTAGCAGATTTGAATAGATGAAAGAGCCTTCTTCAAGAACAATTCAGTGATACGGTCTGATTCTTGGACCAAAAATTTGCATTAATGATATCATTCCATTAGCACAAACCATCCGTTGGACCTCTGCTATCCTTTCCATTAGTGATTCTATGGACTTCTATTGCTTGGTGCCGTTTTGCTAAAAAGTTAAAAAAGAAGAAGAAAGGGAAAAAAGAAGATGTTGTGGCCCTCTATTATTTCATGTCCAATGAGAGAATGCATTGATTAGGTCTCAAGATCATCAAAAGAAAAGAGTATTTCTCAATATCAGCAACAGTCCAGTTAAGCTGAGAGTTAGCACCAGAGCAGCTTGGATTATTTTCCTAATTTTCATCACAAGAACAGAGTAAGCTCAAATGGAGCAATTTTGGCTGTCACAGCTGATTTTGTCCATCTTATATCAGGGACAGTGCTCACTATATTGGATATTATATTGTTAAAAAAAAAGGACAGAAAAGCAAGAGGAAGAATTAAGGATCGCTGAAGTTTAACAGCTGGAACATTTGCTTCCATATTTTATTATTATAGCATTTTAAAAGAATGACATTCTGTGGAAATTCCTTCAAAAAAAGTAGGCATTACTGTGGGATTTTTTTTTTTTTTTTGAATGGAAATCATGTAAAACTTTCTCAACAACCATTTCAGTGGTTAGTGTGGATTTGTCGTGCGTTTAACAACCACATAACTCCGTGCCTGATATCCAAAAAGGACGAACAGAATCATTTGGTCCCTCCTCGAGGTGGGGGAGAGAGATGGAATCCGAAAGCTCCCGGACTTTCCTTAGAACACAGCATGACAGGGATTACCATGTGGTTTCCGATGAGAGGTTTTGCACGCCAGAGTTTGGTATGTAAAGACAACCACTGCTCTCATTGTCCTCTTGATAACTCCTGGACTAGAGTTCTCACGTGGTTGGCAGGTCCCCCTCCAAGTAAACCTACAAACTTGCCATCAATCATTGGGCCTAGGTGTCTTCTTAGGTGACCACGTCGACACCGACGACACTCATCTTTCCCTTGTCTTGTGGTGCATGGGGTTGGCACACCACTCCCATCAATCTTGTCATTAGAAACCCCACCTCATATTAAACAAAGGATTGTGTGGACCTTCTCCCCGGCATTTGGGCTGAGTGCATCCCATGACCTTGGAGGGACCCTTTCGAAGAGTCGAGGCCAAACCAAAAAAGAAAAAAGAAAAAAAGATGCATGTATATCCAATGCCCCATCAAACACCATTCAGAAGCACCATTTTAATCCAAAGTATTTGGTCGCATGCCCAGTTATATTTTCTAACTCTTTTTTATTCATATTTTCTTATATTGATCATTTCATTTCATGTAAGAACAAATAGTAGCAGATTGAAAGTGGTAACGTTGGAAAGGTATTGGGAGGAGAGGTGTCTAGCTAGAGAAGAAGCTAAAAGAGAAGAGAAGAGAAGAGAAGAGAAAGGTCATTGCCATAACCATCAGAAGAGAGTACTTTGGGGGCTGGATTCATGTGGTGGCATTTATAGAGGGTTCGGTGTCTTCTTCTTCTACGAGCACATGGGATGGGGGCTGTCCTTTTAGGTAGGTTGCGAAGAGCAAAGGGTGAACGTGCCGCCATGTGCTCCACCAGAACGCACCTTATATACTTCCATTCCCCCTTAGAGCTTCTGCTTAAAAGTCATTAATTCGAAGTTCTTTAGTTATCAAATCCTTTAGAAACTCACTCACTCTAGGACCTAGTTATTGGGTACATTTATTTCCTTCAGGACTGTATATGATCTTTTCTTTTTTCTTACTTTCCGAATTAAGACTTCGGTTATTCCAAATATTTCCCTCTCCAACTTTCAATCATTTTTGTTTGTGGGCTGGCCTCCACATGCGAAAGGACTGCTTGGGATGGATGAGCCTCGGCGCTTTAATGAGACAGCGGTAGGAGAAAGTTTTGGCTCTTCTGCCCTTCCAACCCTCCTAAGTGCTTAAATGGAGGTCGCACAGCTCAATCCTCGACCATACTGAAGCTCTTAGGGCTTGGCAAGGTAACAAATAGCTTTCTCCTCCTACTTCCTGGCCACCTTCTTTATTATCTGTGTCTATCCTCAATCTCTATTCTCTGTAACATATTCTTAGTTCTTCCACTTTCCTTGTCATCAGCATTGTTTCTTCTCTCCTCCATTGCTATAAGAATTAAGTCCTCCTCTATTCAATGCATTACTGTGCTGCAATCGTTGTTTCAAACTGATTCTTTAATCAAAAGAAAAGGAAAAAAGAAAAGCATGTTTCAACTGATTCATTAATTTAATATCACTGATATCTTGCTACAATTCTGCTGGTTAATTTTCATGGCGGTCGATGTCGTGTCTTTTGTTGTAGTTAGTTATATAAGTAGCAAGTAGTAGTGTCTATTCTTGTGATTTGCATAGTTGCCATCTTCTTCAATGCAGTTCTCCTTTCTTCGATGGGAGAAGCGCAAAGAAATAAGCAAAGACGGGCGTATTCGGTCAAACAAATGCTTATCATGTGCAAACTTCTCGCAGAAGTATCAGTATCTCTGCAGCTCTTCTAAATGTCACCAGCATTGGCTCCTCAGGCAGAAACAAAGATATAACATCAGAAGACATCAGATATGAAGTAGACATGGCACTAGCACTGTCGACTGGTGAGTTCAGATGGAGCGTGCCTTAAGACGCAAACTCGAGCAAGGCATGGACCAAGAAACTTCTAACACTGCCACCGGAACAACCACCAATAGTATTTTAAATATTGAAATGCTTGCCAATTCTTGGCATGCCCAGGAATTCCTAGGTCTGTCGATAATGCTGAGAACCAGATGAACTTAAAACCAAATTCTAAGACTAAATGAAGCAAGCAGGTTGGAAAGCAACAATCGGCCAGCGGCCAAGGTGCTCGGAGAGAGGAAATCAGAAGGAAGGAGGAATTGATGACCACATGAAGATACTGAGATTGCTTTTACCTAGGTGGGAATGGAGATGGGGTTAAGTGAATTCTCTCTAGGTGGAGGAGATTACGTGTATGTCTGCAGTTGCAGGTGAATATTCTTAGGACTCTTGTTGGTCCACACTTAAATATTAGTACTCGTGGCCTTGGTCCTTCATCAAGGACTATTTCATGTTAAAAAGCAAAGTTATATACTTTATTCATGTTATATTGTGAGCATGTGAGAGAGTAAATAGAATGTGAGAGATAGGTGGAGACTATTATTGCAACTGAGTAGGCTTTCGTTGGCAAGCTACATTCAACTA